>NC_041391.1:386132763-386285808 GCF_002162155.2 Triticum dicoccoides
CCGAGGCCCGCGCGCGACGCGCCAGTCCGGCCGGTCGCCGCTGCCATGGCCCTGCGCCTCCTCCAGTGGCCGCGCGACCCCGCCGCCGATGAGCCTTGCTCCGCGCCTCCTGTCGCCCGTGCCAGCTCCGGCCGGGTCCGGCCAGATCCGGTCCGGCCTGGCCTCGCCGGCCCCCTCCGTCCCCTCCTCCGGCATCTCCGTCCTCCTCTCCGGTCGTCCGAGCCAGCCAACCTCGGGATCCGCGCCGTCCCGCTCTAGATCCGCGACGAGGTTGACTTTTCCCCTCCAAAAATCGACTAAGTCCCTGATTTTTTGCACATTTTCATGCCATGTTCGACGAATCATAACTCTGCATCTGTGGCTCCGTTTCATGCGTGTAATATGTCAAATTGTTCGTCTCAACGAGTACATCATTTCACTCCATTGCATCATATTCATTTGAGGTCATCTAGATGCCTGAATCATCGTTGTAAGAGTGCTTCATGATGTTTTCTGCTGTCTGTTATCAGAACGAGCTCATTTGTCATTTTTGCCATGATTGATGTGTGCATCCTATGAGGTTGATGTCTTCATTTGTTTTGATCTATGCTATGTCTTCTTTAAAGAGGTGCTTACCATGTATTTTTGTGATCAATGTGGTGAGTAGCACAAGCATGCAAACTAGGCTTCGTGATGTTACTGATTTTAGTCCCTGTTCTGCTGTTATTTTGATGCCATGTAAACTTGATGCTACAGAAAGATCCATGCATATTTTGGGATACTTCAGTAAGGGTGTTTTGAACATATGGTTATGCTCTATCTATTCGTGCCCTTTGTTGCAATTATGGAGTAGTCTAGCATGTCATTTTAGTGCTCTACTTTTGCTTCAAAATGTTTCCTGGCAGATCGTTTACATGTTATTCAATTTTGCTAAGGTTGCTATAGTTGATCCTTGCATGCTATGGACTTGTTCTTGACTTGGTTTGTTTCACAAACATGTCTTCTTGATGATGCTATGCTTATCTTGTCATACAATGACTTGTGATGAGTGAATCGAGCTTGTTAAGTAGGGTACATGATGTTGCTGTTTTGCTAGGCTGAATCTGTTATTTCGTGATGCTATATAAACATGTTGTTACTAATCATTCTATGCATAATCTGGAGATGTTCTATAAACATGTTTTGATATACACGTCATCCTCTATCTATCCATGCCCCTGGTTGCATTTATAGGTTGCTGTAGCTTGTTGTAATCCTGCTCTAAAGTTGCTTCATAATGTTGCTGCCAGCCTGTTAACATTAAGTTCAGTTGTTTCCATGTGTTTTCCTAGTGATCCATGCACCCTATGAATTTGCTATTGCCATGCTTAGCTTCACAAATATGTCTTCTTACTGTTGGTTGCCTTGCCATGCCATGTAGTGCTCTGTAGTGAGCTGCACAAGCTCATCTACATGCCTTCATAATTATGTTTCTGCCATGTTTGAATCTGTAATATAACTTGCCATGTTTACGTGGGTGCTATCATATTTTCTGCTCCTTTTTGGCTCATGGTCAGTAAGGGACTTTTGATCTATGCTTTGAATAGATTCATGCCGTGCCTTTTGTTGCCATAATAAGTTCCTGTAACATATTGTTTGATAGCTCTAAACATTGCATCTTGATGTTATTTTCTGCAAAGTCTGAAATTGTTATAACTTGCAATCTTACCACGTGTGTTTGAGCATGTTCTAGTGATTTCTGGAGATAGCTCAGTGTTCATGTTTTGTAATGCTTTACCTGTACATCATTCCCATGCCTTTCGTTATTATGTTAAGATGCTGTAGCTTGTTGTTTTGATGCTTGCAATATGCCTAGTTGCTGTTTTGGACAGCTTGTCCTTTAAACTTGTTTCATGTGTGTGTGTTGAACCGTTGCTCCGTTTTGAGTGTGCTCTATATGAAACTTGCTTAGAATTGCATGTAGCTTCATATTATCATGTTGCATCCTTGTTTTGAGGTGTTTGCTTGATGTTTGTATGCATTTTGCATCAATGGCATGTTTAACTTGTTTTGCTCATATCTTCTAGGCCGTAACTCCGAACTAAATGAACTTTATATGTAACTTGACTAGAATCTCGTGTAGATCATCTTTGTGCAAATTAACTTGCTGTTTAAAAACTTGAACAAAAGGTTTATTCAGATCTGGACCAATTTCAAAATATGCATATGAGGACTTACCGGAATTGTTATATGTGGTTTCCGGCCTCATTTAAACTTGCCTTGATTTGTTGCTCTTGTTTGCATCATCTCTTGCCATGAGTAGCTTCATGTAGTCTTGTCATGCATCATGCTTGGTTGTGCATCATGTCTTGTCTATGTGTGGTGTGTTTACTATGTTGTGTGCTTCCTTTCGATAGTTCCTGTTTCGTTGCGATCGTGAGGATTCGTTCGTCTACGCTTGGTTCGGCTTCATCCGTCCGTCTTCTTCATGGACTCGTTCTTCTTCCTTGCGGGATTTCAGGCTAGATGACCGCTACCCTGGATCTCACTACTATCATTGCTATGCTAGTTGCTTCATTCTATCGCTATGCTGCGTTACCTATCTTTTGCTCATCAAGCCATCGCAAATTGCCATGAACCTCTAACCTTTGACACCTTTCCCATGCAAACCGTTGTTTGGCTATGTTACCGCTTTTGCTCAGCCCCTCTTATAGCATTGCTAGTTGCAGGTGAAGTTGAAGATTTCTCCATGGTGGACAGGATTTTGGTTGGGATATCACAATATCTCTTATATTATTAATGCATCTATATATTTGGTAAAGGGTGGAAGACTCGGCCTTATGACTAGTGTTTTGTTCCACTCTTGCCGCCCTAGTTTCCGTCATACCGGTGTTATGTTCCCGGATTTTTGCGTTCCTTACGCAGTCGGGTGATTTATGGGACCCCCTTGACAGTTCGCTTTGAATAAAACTCCTCCAGCAAGGCCCAACCTTGGTTTAACCATTTGCCTCACCTAGCCCTTTTTCCCTTGGGAGTCGCGCTCTCGAGGGTCATCTTTATATTATCCCCCCCGGGCCAGTGCTCGTTGTGAGTGTTGGTCCAACCTGTCAACCGCCGGTGGCCACCATGGGCAACTCTGGGCTGGCCTACCGGAAGTTTGGACAATCCGGTGTGCCCTGAGAATGAGATATGTGCAGCTCCTATCGGGATTTGTCGGGACATCCGGGCGGCTTTGCTGGTCTTGTTTTACCATTGTCGAAATGTCTTGTAAACCGGGATTCCGAGTCTGATCGGGTCTTCCTGGGAGAAGGTCTATTCCTTCGTTGATCGCGAGAGCTTGTCATGGGCTAAGTTGGGACACCCCTGCAGGGTATAATCTTTCGAAAGCCGTGCCTACGGTTATAGGCAGATGGGAATTTGTTAATGTCTGGTTGTAGATAACTTGACACCAGATCCGAAATAAAACGCATCAACCGCGTGTGTAGCCGTGATGGTCTCTTTTCGGTGGAGTCCAGGAAGTGAACACGGTTTCTGGGTTATGTTTGACGTAAGTAGGAGTTCAGGATCACTTCTTGATCATTGCTAGTTGACGACCATTCCTTTTGCTCTCTTCTCGCTCTTATTTGCGTATGTTAGCCACCATATATGCTTAGTCGCTACTGCAGCCTCACCACTTTACCCCTTCCTTTCCCTTTAAGCTTTGCTAGTCTTGATACCCATGGTAATGGGATTGCTGAGTCCTCGTGGCTCACAGATTACTACAACAACAGTTGCAGGTACAGGTTTATGCGATGATCATGACGCGAGAGCGACGCTTGCTTGCGTTGAGTTCTTCTTCTGCTTCTTCGATCAGGGGATAGGTTCCAGGTCGGTAGCCTGGGCTAGCAGGGTGGATGTCGTTCGAGTTTCTGTTTGTGATTCATCCATAGTCGGATGATGCTCTGATGTATTGTGATGTTGTATTCGTGTGGCATTGTATGCCTCTTGTATGTATCCCCATCTATTTATGTAATGTTGATGCAATGATATCCACCATGCAAAAGCGTTTCAATATGCAGGTCTATCCTTGGTGGGACTTTCGAGTTCCTTTTGGATAGGGTCGCATATTGGGCGTGATAGCACCCCAGTGTTCGAACTTCAAGGGTTTGTCGGAACCCAAAATCCGACAGTGTCCCACCATGTCAGCGTATGGAAAAAGAAAATGCTTCCTCCTAGTGGTTTCCTGACATCTGGGACCCACGACATTGTGAGCGTATATAGTCAATAGACAAGAGAACAACACAAGATCGGCTGACACCTGGGACGTAGCTGCTCGAGCAGTATTTTTTTTGTTATTGTTGAGACAGAGCAGGGTTTCAACTCGGCTGTATCCCATCTAGCCCAGGCTTATATTTTATGTTCACCATATGACCAGCCTAGCTTTTTTTTCTTTGTGAAAATGAGCCCAGTTTATTTTTTCTAATGAATACCCAATCCAGGCCTACTTATTTTTCTACGCCCTGATGGGCTGCAACACTTTCCAGACGCCTGCAAATCTTGAAAGTAATATGAAATGGGTTGTATATATAAAAACAGATGACAAATTGGCAATTACTTTATAATTTCTGATTTTTTTCACATTTTCAGATTCCTATTTCACCTGGCTTTAACCTAATTTAAACATATCTTCAAAGTACTTTATATCTGGCTTGACATTTCGGTATTAAAAATAGTTTTGAACCCACAGAAATAGGCAAAATTTCGTTAAATTTTTTAACCCTGGCCCTGGCGAACAAAACAATGGAATGCAATAAATTGTATAAGAAGTTGCAATGAGCTATATATAAATTATTAAAAAAATAGGGAATGGTCTGACTTGTGGGCCTATTAAGTTGACGCGTATGCAAGGTTTTTTTACTTATTATATATGTCAACAAACGATTCTAGCAGATGTGATTTTTGGATACCAATCCAACGGCCTCGTGTTTCTTAAATATCTGATCTTCTTGGTCCAGCCACCAAATCCAGCGCTGGCAGGACCTCCTGCTCCCGCCTCCGGTGGCCGGCTGTGCTGCCACGCAGGCCTCACCGCCCCCTACTACTCCCACCGCTGGCCAGGGCATCCCTCTACTGACCCACACCCCTTGTTATTCTGCGGTGACAGCAGCCTCACACCGCAGCCGAAGCAGTGAACCCTCATACTCCTCTTCGTGCGGGCTTCCACTGTCGCATCTTCCCCAGCTCCATGTCGTCCCCTTCTAAGGCCTCGCCGTCGTCCACCGCCCTGGTGCTCTCGGCACGGCGTGGTCAACGTCGTAAAGGAACGACTTCCATCGGAAGAGTACTGTACGTGGAGAGGCTGACAACTGGGTCCATGGTTGCAGCAAGGAAGTGCCTCCTTATTATGTGCAAAATAATGATTCCTCCACCTCACAGCAGGGACCCACCGGAAGGGCCATCATATTTCGCCCAAAAAAATGTTTCCCCCCTGACTGCTGGGACCCACCAGCTACATCTTCGCACGCAAGGAAGTGCGTCTATATTACGGGCAACCAAAAAATGATTTGCCCCCTGACTGCAGGGTCCCACCAGCGACATCTTCACATGCAAGGAAGTGCCTGACTGTCGGGACCCACCTGGTCGAAGTGTACGTAGCATTGTCATTCTGGTCGCGAATGCGTACGTACACACCGGTCGATCGGTCGCTTTGCAACGATGAACCATGGCCGAGTAAGTAGCGGCACATGTCATAGTAGAGCCCCCCACGTAGCAGTTTAGGCTCTCCCGTCTAAACTGTGTACATGTACATACAGCCACACGCCAAAAAATACGGCCACGTAGGTACATACGGGCGGGGTCTCGAACGCCTACTCGTGCATACGTACGACAATGGCTCGTGTACATGGTTGGGTCAGAATGGAGAAATTGTGTCGTTGTTGTGTTCATAGGGAGCCAACTAGCTGGGTCGAGATAGAATGTGTTGTCGTGTTCATCAGGAGCCAACCGGCTTGGACGGAACAGCTGATGAAAACGAGGCCTGGCGTACCGCAGAACGAAGGAAACGGCCTTGCGTTCCACCGGCCACGGTCAAAAAAGGATCCTGTTCATCAGGAGGGGTCTGGCGTACCGCAAAATGGAGGACGGGACTTTTCTTGGACCTCCTATGGTCAAAACGGGGTCCTGTTGATCGGGAGGGGTGTGGCGTACTGCAAAACGGAGGAAACAAACTTGTGTTGGAGCTCTACGGTCGAAACGGGGGACCTGTTCATCGGGAGGGGTGTGGCATACCGCAAAACGGGACTCCACGGGATACTGTTCATCTCCACCGTCGACCTCCTCCAGCCTCCACGGGCTACTATTCATCCACCGTCGACCTCCTCCAGCCTCCACCTGTGACTGTTCATCCACAGGCTCCTGTTCATCCAGCCTCCACCGCACGCTCCTCCATCGGCTACTGATCAACCAGCCTCCACGGGCTACCGTTCATCCAGCCCTCCACCGTCTACTGTTGAACTAGCCCTCCACGGGTCCTGTTCATTCAGCCCTCCATGGGGTCCTGTTCATCCAGCCCTCCACGGGGTCTTGTTCATCCACCCCCAACCGGCTCGATCGAGGTCATGTTCATCCAGCGGCAACGACCTCTACTACCACGGGGTCCTGCTCATCGAACCCCCACCGGAAACTGTTCATCCAAACCCTCCCCCCCAACAACACTCACTATTAATCTAGAGGCAGCATCGATCGGCTTCAGTTAGCAGTAGTAACGAAGGAATCACTCGATCGGGTTCGGTTAACAGCCATCGATCGATCGCTCGGGTTCAATAACGCGTAGCCTGCAGTGCAATCGGTCAGGTTCAGTTAGGCAAATGCCTCGCTTGGGTTCAGTTAGAGTCCAACGCCTCGCACCCACGTGCATACGTGTACGAGATAAACACACGCCACTCGGCCCCCGACCACCCACCGTAACCGGGAACACCCCGAAATTTTCCTTGCCCTCACTTCTACCACGGTTTTTTTCCATCATGGACGGCCCAAAGAATGTCATGCAGCTGCGTCTTCGGCCCGCCAAGGACGAAAAGCCCATTTTCTGTCATGATTTTTTGTCATAGAAGTAGGAGCCCACCACACCTATGATGATATCGGGTTTTGTCACAATTATCGGCATAGAAGTGTCATAAGCATGACAGGAAAAAATTTCGTTCGGCCCAAAATGTCACGGATGTGTCTTTTTCTTAGTGATGGGCCTCCTTTTATAGATAAAGGGGTTACCACAGTGGCAAATTAGTCATTAGACACTGATATGACAGCAAATAGTGCTATCATACCTAACTCTGCAGGCTGACAGCATGCATTTAATGCACCGCTTAGTATCACGTCGTTGGTTGCCCGTCAAGGCTTGTTAGGCTAATTAGCCAGCTCCACGCTTGCTCTCTTGACAATCACTGGACAGGTGTCATCTATGGGTTTCGTTGGTAGGAGGTGGCTGCCATGTGGCGAATGGCTGCCACTTAACCATCTTGCATCTTGACACCACACTAATCGACGACGAGGGTCGTGGTGGAGTACTTGGTGAGGTGATCTGGTCTCTACGAGTCCCGCAGGCCCTGCTGGGATGCCTTGGTCATTTCCTTCTGGGGGTGGCCTCGCCCCTTGCCAGGCTCGCCTGCCCAGCAAGAGATGCCTCTCTCATGATAATATCTGGTCCTTCTGCCTTAGTCATGGTCCCTCCTAACTTGTTTAGTTGGTTCTTCGAGTCTCTTGGTCTCTTGCTCTGGTGCTCCAATCTTGATCTTGTGCCTGTGCATAGTCAGGCCAACATGCCATGGGTTTGTTGCATTGACACTCGTCAGCACTGGGACAAAGGGGGATCCTTGGCAAGAAGATCCACTTTCCATTATGTTGCCCTAGCACAATTTCTGCATCGATGATACTCCTTTGGAATACTCGAACCACCAGCCTCGTGCCATTGGAAATTACATTCACGCGGTCAATAGTTCTAAGAAATATAATAGGGTAGTTTATCTTGAGCTTCAACACATGTGGAGGCAGCCCATTAGGGGTCAAAGTGTTAAGGAACTCAGGTGGATAATAGTTATGATGGTCATCGATTGCTGAATCAAAGCTATGATATACCATATGATCTCTGTGGAATCGGTAGATCATCTTTATATTTATCCTATCCACAAAATCATTTCGTGTTGATAAGATTGCTCTCAAGGTGATCTAGTTTGGATCCGACATATTAGCACCGAGACTGGAAAAACATTATCTACCAATGTATCAAGATCAGTGCCCTTCCCAATACATGGTACATATATCTTGTCCGTAAGGTGGACACAACCATCATTATTGGTCTCCTCCTTGCCATCACCAATGTGCAACAAGTACTTGGGAAACCATGGGTCACTATTCGCCCTCATATTGCGTACCAACTTTAGGTGACGCATGCAATCCCCAAGGTAAGACCTATGCAGTGAAGAATTAGTTATCTGAGCCCTTGACCCCTTATGGACAATAGGAAGGTGATGACCCACAAGTATAGGGGATCAGTCGTAGTCCTTTCGATAAGTAAGAGTGTCAACCCCAACGAGGAGCAGAAGGAAATGACAAGTGGTTTTCAACAAGATAATTTTTGCAAGCACTGAAATTGTCGGTAACAAATAGTTTGATAGCAAGATAATTTGGAAAGAGCAAGTAACAATAACAGTAAGTAAAGTGTAGCAAGGTAGCACAATCCTTTTGTGGCAAAGGAAAGGCCAAAATGGTTTCTTATAACAGGCAAAGCGTTCTTGAGGGTACACGGGAATTTTATCTAGTCACTTTCATTATGTTGGTTTGAATCGTATTTGCTACTTTGAAAAATTGATATGTGGGTGGACCGGTGCTTAGGTGTTGTTCTTACTTGAACAAGCATCCACAACTATGAGAAAAGTATTAAGATAAAATCTAACCATAGCATTAAACTTTTGGATCCAAATCGGTCCCTTATGAAGTAGTGCATAAACTAGGGTTTAAGCTTCTGTCACTCTAGCAACCCATCATCTAATAACTACTCCAGAATGCATCCCTTAGGCCCAAATATGGTGAAGTGCCATGTAGTCGATGTTCACATGACACCACTAAGGGAATCACAAAATACATATCATCAAAATATCAAACACATATCAAGTTCACATGATTACTTGCAAAAAGATTTCTCCCGTGACCTCAAGAACAAAAGTAACTACTCACGAATGATAATCATGCTCAAGATCAGAGGGGTATTAAATAGCATAATGGATCTGAACTTATAATCTTCCACCAAATAAACCATATAGTAATCAACTACAAGATGTAACCAACATTACTAGTCACCGACAGGTACCAATCTGAGCTTCCGGTACAAAGATTAAACACAAGAGATGAACTAGGGTTTGAGAGGAGATGGTGCTGTTGAAGATGTTGATGGATATTGGCCTCCCAAATATGAGAGGGTTGTTGGTGATGATAATGATGATGATTTGCCCCTCCGAGAGGGAAGTTCCCCCGGCGGAATCGCTCCACCGGAGGGCAAAAGTGCTCCTACCCAAGTTCCTCCTCTAGACGGCGGCGCTCCATCCCGAAAGTCCTCGCCTTATTTTTCTAGGTCAAATTGACCTATATAGCAGAATATGGGCACCAGAGGTGTGCCAGGCTGAGCACAACCCACCAGGGTGCGCCTGGGGTGCCTGGCGCGCCTAGGTGGGTTGTTCCCACATGGTGGGCATCCTCCAGTAGTTATTTGTTGCAGTATTTTTCATATATTCCAAAACAATTCTCCGTAAATTTTTAGCTAATTTGGAGTTGTGCAGAACGGGTAACTCTAACGTAGCTTTTCTGGTCCAGAATTCTAGCTGCCGGTTTTCTCCCTCTTTGTGTAAAGCTTGCATATTATGAGGGAAAAGGCATTAGAATTACTCTAAAAAGCATTAGTATGCATAAAACATTATAAATAACTGTAGGAAAACATGATGCAAAATGGACGCATCAACTCCCCTAAGCTTAGACCTCACTCATCCTCAAGCGGAAAACCAAAATCGAAAAACATGTCCACATGCTTAGAGAGAGAGGTGTCGATAAAAACAAAATATGGACATAGAAGCATCCTGCATATTATTATAACAACAACAACTTTATCACATAACTTTTATCATATAACTTCTCATGAACAAGTAACAATTCATCACAACATCAAAGTATAAAGCATAAACTCTATTGGAAACCAACAAACTATGTTCTCAGTCAACTTTGCAACTACAATTCATCATATTTTCAGGAAAGGTCACGTATCGGAGCCTTTTGGCAAGTCCACATACTCAACCATCATATAATCTTCTATGGTTGCTAACACTCACCGCATACCTATGGGGAAAAAGTTTCAACCTGACACCTAGAAAGATAGGGGCTTATAGTTTCGCCTCCCAACATATTAACCTCAAGGGTGATGTCAACAATAATAACTCATGCTCACTCACATTCAACTGGATATATGTGCCTACATCTTTCCTCACCACATGATGCTTGCAATAGAGAAAATAAAAAGGAATAAGGAAGAATACTTTGACTCTTGCATAAAAGTAAATACATAAAAAAAATATAGGCCCTCCGCAGAGGGAAGCAGATGCTGTCATGGGTTTTTTGGTTTTATGCGCAATCTCTTAGTGCAAAAGAAGCTAATGCTATATTTCCCCTTGTGATAGCAACCTTTATTATGCAGTCTGTCACCTTTATTATTTTGCCATCGCAAGTTCGTACAAAGCTCAATTTTCTCCTACACTAAATGGTCCAACACATTTAGTAGCATGTTTTATTACCTTATTGTACCGATGACAACTTACATGAAGGATCTTACTCAATCCGTAGGTAGGTATGGTGGACTCTCATAACAGGATTTGGGTTTAGGGGTTTTTGGATGCACAAGTAGTATCTCTACTTAGTGCAGAATTTTTGGCTAGTAAAGATAGGGGGCAAGCACCACATACTAAAGGATCAATGACAATATAACTTCGATGTGAATATGAACAAACATAAATCATTGCATTGTCTTCCTTGTCCAACATCAATTTTTTTGTCATATAATATTTTGATGGGGGCTCACAATCATAAAGATGTCCAAGATAGTGTATTTGCATGTGAATCTTCTCTTCCCTTATTAATTCTTTCATGGATTGTATCATTGACCAATGCTATGCTTGTCAATCTGCAATAAATTTTACCACTTATACATTTCCTTGTGTGATGTCATTACTTACCATAGGATTAGCATATGATTTTTTTCATTATTATTTTTCTTTATTTTGATTGAAACATAAAAGTAAAGAAAGCAAAAACTCAAACTAAACTTTATTATATATCTCGCACACAATTAAAAACATAGATGTATCACTAAGAAAACACTTGAAAAAGACTGAACTAAAATTTTAATCAACTAATTCAAAAGATAACTAAAGATAGAACTAAAATAGGTAAAGGAAAAAGAGGTGGTGTGATACGATACCGGGGCACCTCCCCCAAGCTTCGCACAAGCCAAGGGGAGTTCCCGTACCCAACACTCAAGTCTCCTTTGGTGATAAAGATGATGATGGTGGAGTAGCAATATCACCCTTCAGGCTCAAACGATACTCCAATCTACGGATGACGCTCCGGAGGGTAATGATGTGCTTTTGCAATAGAATATTTTCATGAGTGAGATATTTGTTTTGAACATGAACTGTTTCAATGGTCCTAAAGGCTTCAACTTCAGTGGGGGTAAGATATTCATAGTATGGTTGAAGGATACCTTCTTCTTCCGTGGGCAAGGCATGCGCTACTGCTGGAGCTTGACCTCCAGTAGCTTCCTTGCTCTTGTCCCCCTTGATGGCTTCCTTTGGTTCTTCACTCTTCAGTTCCATCTTCATCAACCAAGCATCCTCTTCTACGTTGTTGGAGGACGGAGAAAACATGATGCCTGGCTTGGAAAACTCAACATAAATTAGCAAGAAACAAGAATAAAAGATTTCTTCACGATATGGTGGTCAATATTGTTGGGGGGTATATAAAGATTTTTTATCATGGGAAATAAGAAAAACGAGGGAAAACAGAGTTGGAAAGGTGCCCGAGGTGGGAACAACCCACCTGGGCGTGCCAGGCAAGCCAGGCGCGACCTGGTGTCTTGTGCTCTCCTCGGTTGCCTTCCTAGTTGTTTATTATTTTCCTAATTTTTGTAATATTCCAAACAGACAAAAAATATTTTTGTAGACTTTTCGGAGTCTGTTTACTTACCATATCACATGCCTATTTTTATTCATGATTCTGGAGTGTTTCGGAAGTTTCTTTTATGTGTTCCTCCAGTGTCATAATTTGGATAATATTGCTTTTAACATTAATAGGCGTACCTAAATATAGTTTTAATTCTTTGCCCATTGACCACCTTCGGATTAGTACCTTCGACATTATTTATTTTGATAGCTCCAGAGCGATAAACCTCTTCGATAATATATGGTCCTTCCATTTGGAGAGAAGTTTTCCTGCAAAGAATCTAAAACAAGAGTTGTACAAAAGAACATATTCTCCAACTTTGAATTCCCGCTTTTGGATTCTTTTATCATGCCATCTTTTAGCTTTTTCTTTAAATAATTTGGCATTTTCATAAGCTTGGGTTCTCCATTCATCTAATGAGCTAATATCAAATAACCTCTTTTCACCGGCAAGTTCGAAATCATAATTGAGTTTTGTGATTGCCCAATATGCTTTATGTTCTAACTGAAGAGGTAAATGAAAAGCTTTTCCATAAACCATTTTATAAGGAGACATACCCATAGGTTTTTTTATAAGTTTTCCTGTAGGCCCAAAGTGCATCATCTAATTTCTTAGACCAATTCTTTCAGTACCTATTAACACTTTTTTGTAATATTAGTTTTATTTCTTTATTGCTAAGTTCAACATGACCAATAGATTGAGGATGATAGGGTGATGCAATTCTATGGTTAACTTCATACTTAGCAAGCATTTTATGGAAAGCACCATGAATAAACTGTGAACCACCATCAGTCACTAAATATCTAGAGACTCCAAACCTTGGGAAAATAACTTCTTTAAGCATTTTAATAAAGGTCTTGTGATCAACACTACTAGTTGTAATAGCTTCTACCCACTTAGTAACATAAACAACAACAACCAAAATATGTGTATACCCATTAGAGGAAGGAAAAGGTCCCATATAATCGAAACCCCAAACATAAAATGGTTCAATAGCAAGTGAATAATTCATAGGCATTTCTTGACGCTTACCGATATGACCAATTCTTTGGCATTCATCACAAGATAAAACATACTTACGGGAATCCTTGAAGAGAGCAGGCCAGTAAAAACCAGTTTGCAATACCTTATGAGCAGTTCTCTCTCCCGCATGATGTCCTCCATAAGCTTCGGAGTGACATTTTCATAAGATTTGTTCCTATTCACGCTCAGGTACACAATGTCTAATAATATCATCTACCCCTTCTTTATAGAGGTGTGGGTCATCCCAAAAGTAATGTCTTAAATCATAAAAGAATTTTTTTTTCTTTTGTTGGTATGTGAAACAAGGTGGTGTAACAATGTAATTAGCATAGTCAGCATACCAAGGTGTGTTATGATAAACATTTATTGCAGCAAGTTGTTCATCAAGAAAACTATCATCAATAGGTAGTGGGTCATCAAGAATATTTTCTAACCTAGACAAGTTATCAGCTACGGGGTTCTCAGCTCCTTTTCTATCAGTAATATGTAAATCAAATTCTTGTAGCAAAAGAACCCACCTAATAAGTCTAGGTTTAGCATCTTTCTTTTCCATTATATATTTTATAGCAGCATTATCGGTGTGAGCTGTTACTTTATAATCAACGATATAAGATCTAAATTTATCACGAGAAAACACAAATGCTAAAATTCCTTTTCAATAGTAGCATAATTTCATTGAGCACTGTCTTGATTTTACTAGCATAATGAATAAAATTTAATTTTTTTATCAACTCTTTGTCTTAGAACAGTACCAACAACATAATCACTAGCATCACACATCAAGTTCCAATCAGGTGGTTGTAGGTGGAGAAGTGTTTCGAAGGCTTGTACACAATCATCACCAAAAACAAATGGAACATCCTTTTGTAGAAGATTTGTAAGAGGAATAGAAATTTTAGAGTAGTTTTAATAAACCTCCTATAGAAACCAGCATGACTGAAGAAACTACGAATACCTTTAATATCTTTAGGACATGGAATTTTCTCAATTGCATAAACTTTAGCTTTATCCACCTCCATACCTCATTTAGAAATTTTGTGTCCCAAGACAATGCCTTCATTAACCATAAAGTGGCACTTCTGCTAATTCAAGACAAAATTAGTTTGCTCACATCTCTACAAAACTCGATCAAGGTTTCCTAAGAAATCATCAAAAGAAGTTTCATAAACAAAAAAATCATCCACGAAAACCTCAACAATCTTTTCACAAAAGTCAAAGAATATAGCGGTCATATATCTTTGAAAGGTAGCAGGTGCATTGCATAAACCAAAAGGTATACATCTATAAGCATAAGTTCCAAAAGGGCAAGTAAAGGTGGTTTTCTCTTAATCAGGTTGTGAAACATGTATTTGAGAAAAACTAGAATATCCAGCAAGGAAGCAAAATTGTGTGTGCTTAGATAGTCTTTCGAACATTTGATTGATAAAGGGCAAAGGGTAACTGTCGCGGAAAACCAAGACCACCTATGGGACCAAGCAGCCCCTTGCTGGTTCGACAAGGGGGATGTCATGTTGCGCAAAGACTAGAGGAGCGTGGGGCAGAACGGCAGGGATCACACAAACAATTTTACCCAGGTTCGGGCCGCCGCGAGGCGTAAAACCCTACTCCTGCTTTGGTGGATTGATGGTGGAAGAGTGGTGGTGGAGCGTAGTACACTTGCCCGGCAGGGGCGGCAGCGTCTATGCACGTATGGGCGTCTAACTTTCCAACCTCGCGAGCCGAACAGACCAAACTGAACCCCTTCTACAGTTGCCATGGGCCTCCTTTTATAGGAAGGGGTCACCCCAATGGCAAATCAGTCATTATACACTCAGAAGATAGCAAATAGTGCTATCATACGTAACTCTGTAGGCTGACAGGGCGCATTAAATGCGCCGCTCAACATTGCATCGTTGCTCGCCCGGCAAGCCTTGCCGGGCTTATTGTGCCAGCTCTACGCCTGCTTGTTCGACATGTCGCAGGACGGGCGTCATTTGTAGGTTTTCCTGTAGAAAGGGGCTGCCATGACATGGGTCGTGGGGGAGTGGTCGATGAGGTGTCTCTGGCTTCCGTGAGTCCCGGCAGGCCCTGCCGGGACGTCTTGGTTGCTTTCTTCCGGGGACGGCTCTGCCCTTGCCAGGCCCGTTTTCCCGGCAATGGAGGCTTTCCTCCTAGTGGTATCTACTTCTCTGACTTGACGTTGGTCCTCTTGTTCTCCATCCTGGTCTTCTGAAGATCTTGATCTCTTGTACTCTGGCTTGGCCTGATGGTATTATCCTGTTCCCATGCTTGTGCATAGTCACGGCAACATACCCAGGGTCTATTTCACCAACAGAAGCCCCCGGGACTGCCCCGATTGCACTACCGGGCATTATCAGGTAGGCCCTAACAGGTGCACAGGCAAGGGCGCTGAAGAGGCTGGCCCCTTCATGTCTTCTTTGCTTCTTCAATACTCTTGAGTCCGGGTCAGTTTCTGGTTTTTCCGTGCACTATGTAAAGCCAATGGTGGTGGGACCGTTCTTGTAATGGCCCGTGAATGACTTTAACGCACGGGGTAGAAACCGCCAATCCACTCTTCCCACCACGCCCTTATCCTTAGCCACGTATGTTGCATGCATCGCGCGGGGTAGGTAACGGAGGCACATGGTGTGGGAGAGCATTATGGTGACGGCCCGGTCTTCTTGAATTGGTGGAGGAGGGCGATGGTCACCCATCGTGGAATCAGCCCGCAGTGCCCCGCTCTCCTATAAAAGGAGGAGCGGGGGAGGAGTGGAGGCATTCATCCAGATATTTCTCCTCCTCTACCTTGCTTTGTCTTGAGATGCTGGAAGGGAGAGCCTGGGGCCGGCCCCCGGGCTTTAGCTCAGAACCTCTCTTGGTTGTGAGGAGGATACTCGGGCGGTGCGGCGATAACGCCGGAGCTGGTGAATCTGGCGTGTTCATTGCCGGGCCGCCCATAGCCTCGATTCTGGTGGGAGGGGATGCGGACGGCACCACGCCGTGCTGGGCAGCAGGAGCGGGGCATGGTAGTCGGTTGTTCCTCATTCTTCGTTCCTATAGAATGCTGCGGAAGAGCCCTGGGGAAGATCTGCCATTGACGAAGGTGGATCTGACTCCCCCGGACATCATCCTTTGGTCGTAGAGGAGGGATTCTTGTTCTCGTACACGTCTTCGAAACGTGTGGTGATTTCTGATGTCAGGGCCGTTGGGGACAACCATGCTCTTTGTGTGGTAAGCCAGAGAGCCTGGTGTTCTGTGTGGCTGACGATCTAAGGTCTTCGGGTGGTAGTGATGTGGACGGCGGCGGTAACCCATGACGCGTCAAGAAAGGGGGCGACCGTACCTACGACTAGTGTTTGTCGGTGACTCCATGTCCTCCATCTGGTCCTCCGGCAGCGCCATAGCCCGCGCACGCCCTCCGATTTCTTCCTCCTTGCTGGGAATTGGCGCCACCCTGATCTTGGGGAGGCGTCGAATCCCAGCTGGGCCCGCCATTGGCTTCCACGACATGTTCCCGAAGGAGATGGATAGGGGTAAAGGCATCACGGGGCACTTATCTTTTTTTCAATCTTAAACATGTAATCACTTGCCAAATTTTTATTCAAATAATGCAATCTCTCGAGTCCATGTATGTGTTCTATAAGGCTTGTACTTGTATGATCAGCATATTAATGAAAAAGATGAGCCTTGTCGGGAACTCGTGCATGTGTATGTCCATGCAGAGGTGAGATGCCTCTTTAGTTAAATAAACAAGTTTTCCCTGGCAGACTATCCTGCGGGCACCCTTTTCCTATTTTGTTTTTGGGGACCGAAGTCTACCGAGAAAACAACAGAGGGACCAGGCCCCCGCCAACTCTTTCTTAGCAAAGGCCACTACGACCACCTAGGCTGAAGCAACATTCTAGCCATAGGTGGGAGAACCTAAGCTTTGAAGAGTGGTGAGGCTTTCTCATGCACACGTCTTAGATTACGGAACACTTATGGACAAGAAGTAGAACTTACGTGTTTGGCTTGTTGGGGATCACAGTGTTGGTCCATCTTCTTATCTCCTCATAGAAGCCAAGATCAAGGCAGGAACCTGTAACTTTATGCAGATGAGAATGATGCAGGATGCAATCCAATCTATATGCATATGCAGATGCTCATGAAATGCTTATGCAAATGCTCTTGGAATGCTCATGCATGCATGCAACTTGGTTGGGCCCCCCCAGCACTTTGTTTTTTTCTCTGGTGCATAGGATCATCGCCCTGGCTTTGTACAAGGGGTTACATGCAGCTGAGGCAAGGCCTGTACAAATGGGTGGCTGCCGGGCAGGGCCCGACAGCCGCGCCTTACGAGTAGAACTTGCGGAGATGTTCAATATTCCATGAGTTTTGCAATTGAATGCCATCTCCAGTCTCCAGACAGACTGCGCCAGGTCTGGTGACTCGTACTACCCGGTAAGGGCCTCCCCACTTCGGTGCCAACTTGTTTGTACCCTTGGCCGATTGAATGTGCCTAAGGACAAGGTCGCCTTCCTCAAAACACTAGGCATGAACCTTGTGGCTATGATAGCGGCGCAGGGCTTGCTAATAGCGTGTAGCACGCGTAGCAGCCCGGAGACAGTTCTCCTTGAGTAGCACAACATCGTCTCGCCAGTGCTGATCTTGCGCTACTTCATCATAGGCAAGCACTCGAGGGAACCCGTAAATGAGTTCCATGGGGATAATAGCTTCTGCCCCATAGACCAGGGAAAAGGGAGTCTGCCCGATAGCCCAATTTGCTGTCATTGTGAGGGACCAGAGGACTATCGACAGCTCATCGATCCACCGCCTGCCATGCTTTCACAGCGTATCAAAGTTTCTTGTTTCGATAGCTAATTGAGGAGTCACCTTTCTCACGGGAGTCACATCCGTCAACTTTGTAAACTTGTCGATGGCAACAAACAAGAATTCAAAGCCCCCGATTGCTCAGGAGAAAGGGCCAAGGATATCGAGCCCCCAAACCAAAAATGGCCATGATAAAGGGATTGTCTAATGAGCTTGGGCAGGTAGGTGGATATTCTTGGAATGGAATTGGCAGGCTTCACATTTTGTGACTAGCTAGACCGCATCTTGGAGGGCTGTGGGCCGATAGAATCCTTGACGGAATGCTTTCCCAACTAATGCCCTTAATCCAATGTGGGAGCCGCACATGCCTCTGTGAATTTTAGCCAGTAGTTCCTTTCCTTCTTCCCGGTAGATGCACTTCAATTTCACACTGTTGGGCCTCCTTCTGTACAGAGTGTCATCGACAAACTGGTACATCTGGCCCTCCGGGCTTCTCTTTCAGGCTCATCTTGGTCATTGGGGAGTTATCCGGTTTGGAGAAAGTGGACTATGTGCCTTGCCCAAGTGGGAGCCCGTGGCTCAGCAACGAGGACTAGAGGCACCTCCTCAACAGCAAGGGCACAAACCTCATTTGCGGGGACCGTGGTCCCGGCAGGAGGGTCCGGGCTGACAAGTTGTAGTTTCCGGTAGGGTCCCTGCCAGGAGTGCGATGCTCTACCGGGAGAGGCTTACCGGAGTCCATCTTTCTCCTCTTCCGGGCCATTGTTACTGGGGATACGGAGGGCTGAGTAAGATTGAGAACAAAAGTTCCTGGTTCCATAGGAAGGTTTTGCGCAGCACACTTTGACAGATGATCAACTATGTTGTTTTCTGCACGGAGTACGTGCTCTGTTTGCAATCCGTTAAAGCGCTCCTCCAATCTTCTCACTTCCTCAACGTATGCCTCCATCAATGGACTTTGATAATCCTTGTTGACTTGTCTCACCACAAGCTATGAATCTCCTTGAATAATCAGCTTCTTAATTCCCAATTCTGCAGCAATCCTGAGCTCGGCAAGGAGCCCTTCATACTCTATTGTATCGTTGGTTGCCTCTTCCCGGGCAAAATGCATTTGGACAACGTACTTCAAGTGCTCCCCTGAGGGTGCGACAAGAACCACGCCAGGCCCTGCACCTTGCAGGGAAAAGGCACCATCAAAGTACATGATCCATTCTTGCCTTGCCGGGGATAACTGTCTCGCTCATTTCCTCATCAGGGGTTGGCGTCCATTCAACACTGCCAACGACCTGCTCTGAATTGTTGATGTGCTCTGAAACTTCAAGCCGAAACCGGAGAACTCCAAAGCCCTCTCCACTATTCTACCAGTAGCCTTAGGGTTTTGCAGTATCCTTTGCAACGGGAAGCGAGTGACAACCGTAATGTCATGGGCTTGGAAGTAGTGGCGCAGTTTCCTTGAGGCCATGATGAGACCAAAGATCAATTTTTGCATGCCAGAGTACCTCGATCGAGCCCCCTGCAACAGGGAACTGGCAAAGTACACTGGGCGCTGCACCACTTTCTTCCTTGTCGTGTCCTTGGGGTTGCCATCGCTGCCGTGCTCACTTCTGTCCTGATCCTTATCTGACCCTGCCGGTCCTTGTTCATTCTCTTCCTCATCCACTTCCCGCAGCGCCACCAAGGCTGCACTAACGACTTGGTTGGTTGCTGCTACGTACAGCAGCAATGGCTCATGTGGTTTGGGGCGACCAAGGTAGGCACAGAAGATAAGTAGGCCTTCAACTCTCGCAGGGTTGCGTCTGCTTCTGGGGTCCACTTCATGGGCCCTTCCTTCTTCAAGATTTTGAAGAATGGCAGGGCGCACTTGGCAGACTTGGAGACGAATCTACTTAGCGTGGCAATGCATCCCGTCAGGCGCCTCACATCTTTAACTGTCCTCTGAACTTGGATCTACTCAATGGCCTTGATCTTGTGGGGATTAGCTTCGATTCCCCGATGGGACACAAAGAACCTAAGCAGCTTGCCAGAGGGGACTCCAAACACACACTTCTCTGGGTTGAGCTTCAAGTTGATCTTGCGCAGATTTGCAAACATCTCCTCCAAATCGTGGATAAGAGTTGCTCTATCCTTCGTTTTGACCACAATGTCATCCATATAAGCTTCAATGTTTCTATGCAGCTGTGTGTCAAAACCAATCTTGATTGCCCTTGCAAAAGTAGACCCGACACCCTTTAATCCTAATGGCATGCGGATAAAATAGTATGTACCACATGGGGTGATGAACGAGGTCTTCTCTTCATCGTCCTTGGACATGAAGATCTGGTGATATCCAGAATATGCATCCGGGAAGGAGAGCAAGTCGCAGCCTGAAGTAGAATCCACAATCTGATCGATGCGCGGCAAGGGAAATGGGTCCTTCGGGCAAGCCTTGTTGAGATATGTGAAATAATGCAAAGCCTCCATTTTCCGTTAGCCTTCCAAACTACCATTGTGTTTGCTAGCCAAGTGGGATGTAGCACTCCTCTGACCAAACCAACTGCCTCAAGCTTCTTGATCTCCTCTGCAATAAACTGCTACCTCTCCAAGGCCTTCTTCTGGACTTTCTGCTTGACAGGTCTGGCGTGTGGGCAGACAGAAAGGTGGTGCTCGATTATCTCCCTGGGAACACCGGGGATATCAGATGGTTGCCAGGCAAACACATCGATATTCCCCATACGAAGGCAACGAGTGCACTTTCCTATTTGTCATCAAGGGTGGCGCTGATGGTAAAGGTACCATCAACGCCAGCCAGCCTTGCCGGGACCTTCTTCACTTGTGGAGAAGAAACCTTGGTCCTTTTGCTGTTGGAGCTCTCCGGTAAATCATCAACGGGTGCAGCACACTCCAAAGAGGTACGCTTCCCGGATTCTTTGCTGGTGTCCTTACTATCTTTCTTGTTCTCTCTGTTATTCTTTACGGGAACTGCCGCCGCCGTTGCCTCTGCCACGACCTCGTCCCGGTACATCTTGTCCATGCAAATGATTGCGTCCTTCTCATCCGATGGGATGGAGATGATTCCAAGTGGCCCAGACATCTTCAAGACATAGTAGGCATAGTGGGATGCCCCCATGAATTTGGCCAGGGCTGGTCATCCAAGAATCCCATTGTACGGTAAGGGGAGGTCGACCGCATCAAACACAATTTTCTGTCCAATAGTTCAACTCCCCTCCAAATGTCACAGGCAACATGATCTTTCCCTTAGGATGACTCCTGCCGGGATTAAATGCTTGAAATGTGCCGATGACCTCTAACTCCTCTTCTGCTATCTGAAGCCTGCTGATAACCTTTGGGGAAATCATATTCAACCCGGCCCCACCATCCACCAATATCTTAGTGACCTTGAGGTTGCAAATTGTTGGAGAGACCAACAACGGCAAGCATCCTACCGAAGTGGTAGAATCAGGATGATCCTCCTTCTCAAAGATGATGGGCATGCATGGCCATTTTAGTGGTTTCAGGGCCTCTGGTGCTGGTTCCGTGGCATTGACCTCATGTGCCCACCGCTTGAGTTGGCAGTGAGAGGAGTGCAAGCATGCACCCCCATAAATGCACAAGGCATTAGTGGCCTTCTAAAACTCATGCTCACGGGTTTCCTCTTCGTCCCCCCATCACTCTCATCATCACAAGCCTCCTTCTCTTGACCTCTGGCGGGTTTTCCTTTGTTCCGAAAGGGCTTGCCGAGGCGATTTACTTCACCGCCTCGGCCCTTGCCGCCAGTGGCATTCTGACATTTTTCTTCGTCACGCTTCTCGTAATCAGCTCTCTGCCTCTTGACAAGCTGCTCAACCTGATAACAGTCTTGAAGGTCGTGGCCCTTGGTCTGATGGATCTTGCAATACGGCCCATTGCCCTTCCCGTCCTTCTCGGCAGCCGCAGTTTCCGGCAATTAGTGCACATGATAGCCTGCTTGCCAGGGACTTCAGCCTTGGCGGTCTTGCCGGCACTAGGCGTGCCCGATCCTTCAACAGTCATCACTGCCTTATCCTTACGCCTCTTATAGCGCTTCTTGTTCTTCTTCTGACTAGTGGATTCATCATCATCCTCTGAATCAATATTGATGCAATCCTCCTCTACGAGCAACTTCCTCCCTTCCTCCATCCGAGCACATTTATCCACTAGGGTGTAAAGCTCCTTCACAGTCCTGGGCAACTGCACATTCATCTTGGAAGGAATCTTGCGGTTGCACACATTGGACCGGAAGGCGGCTATCACAGCTGCCGGAAGGATGCTCGGGATGTTCTTGTGGACTCTGCTGAACCTCTGCAAATACTTCTGGAGTGTCTCTCATTCTTTCTATTGGAGCAGCTACAAATCGCTGGGTCGGCCTAGTTCTTGACGGCTGCCAGTGAAGGCGCCAATGAACCCATGGCAAAGGTCATCGCAAGAAGAAATGGAGTTCTCCGGCAGATGCATCAACCAAGACCTCACATTGGACTTGAGAGCCAAAGGAAAGCAGTTGGCGAATACCTTATCATCTCTTCCCCGGGCAGCTTGGATGGCAATGGTGTAGATTCTCAGGAACTCTGCCAGGTTGAGTCTCTCATCATAATTTTCAGGTATCTCTGGCTTGAACGTGTGGATGGACGACCAACCGACATGCAGCAGCTCATGAGTAAAAGCAGGGCATCCAACCTCAAAAGGTAGGTACCCACCAATATGGGGTGCAGGCTCGTCGACGTCAGGATCGTTGCACCCATCGGTCCAGCGGTGGTCGTCGTGGCGTCGCTCAACGACAACGCTTGCGTGTTCCCTCCGTTTGTCCTCCGGGGCCTGCCGTCGATCTGGGCGTGCTGAAGAGGCCATCGAGACATCGTCAGCCTCTTTATGTTGTCGAGGTCGTGCTGGTTGCCATGGTGGCGACTGCACCATGGTGGTGGACCCTTCCATACGATCTGTAGCACGAACCGTTGTTGTCGCTTGGGAAGGCCATGGCGGGCTGGCTCGTTGTGAGCCCCCAGGCTCAGCGAAACCGAGCAGGATCTGGATGGTGGGATGCCACTCGTCCATCTGCTCAACTGCAGGCGGGAACCTGAGTAGCAGCTGAGCCTGCGCAATGGCCTCCGTAGCCGAGATCACACCGTCGCTCGACTTCTGATGGTGCCAGCAGCGACAGCGCTATGCCCCCACTGTTGCAGAGTGGCCACCTAGATGACATGGTGACGCGGTGAAGGCGCTTGAGGGCCAATGGCTCCGTAGGGTGCAGCGGCTTGGTCGACTCGTCCGGGGGAAGGCGCACGCGTAGTGGTCGCTCCTGTGACAGGGGCGACCGGAGGGCAGCGGCTCGTCCCAGACCGTGCGCCATCACTGCGGCTGTGCCCGTGGGTGAGCGAAGGAGGTGTGGACAGAGTAGCCCCTACGCCCGTGCCTCGTGGATCATGGACGTCGGGGTGATGCTGATGTCGCTCTCCTCGGGTGCCTCATGCTTTTGTTTCGACTGCGGGGGAAATGGTAATGGTGCCGCCTGCTCCGACCACATCCCCAACGGTGTCCGAGGGAGTCCCGGACTAGGGGGTGTCCAGATAGCCGAACTATCATCATCGCCCGGACTCCAAGACTATAAAGATACAAGATTGAAGACTTCGTCCCGTGTCCGGATGGGACTTTCCTTGGCGTGGAAGGCAAGCTTGGCGATACGGATATGTAGATCTCCTACCATTGTAACCGACTCTGTGTAACCCTAGCCCTCTCCAGTGTCTATATAAACCGGATGGCTTTAGGCCATAGGACGAACAACAATCATACCATAGGCTAGCTTCTAGGGTTTAGCCTCCTTGATCTCGTGATAGATCTACTCTTGTAACCCACATCATCAATATTAATCAAGCAGGACGTAGGGTTTTACCTCCATCAAGAGGGCCTGAACCTGGGTAAAAACATCGTGTCCCTCGTCTCCTGTTACCATCCGCCTAGACGCACAGTTCGGGACCCCCTACCCGAGATCCGACGGTTTTGACACCGACATTGGTGCTTTTATTGAGAGTTCCTCTGTGTCGTCGCGATCAGGAAGGATGCCTTCTCCTGTCTTTAAAGACGGCACCGTCGTCAAGAGAGCTTTGGCCGTCGGCCAAACTGTCCGGCTAGGCGGTTTTCTTATGACCGCCTGTTCGGCCACCGCTCCGACGATGACCTCTCAGGTCATCAAAAGCGATCTTCACGTCAGCCCAGAATTCGCCGAGCAGTTAGATCCGATTGAGCTCTCCTTTGTAAACGAGCTCTTGGATCGCATCGCCGCCCTGGGAGTCACTACAGACTATGATTAGATTGGGCTTAAACCCGATCTGAGAGAGATTAACTCTCCTTAGGCCACCCACCACGTTGTCATGGTAGAGGAACAATGCGGCAACCCTTCTTCTACATTGAAAACCAACTATGTCCGGATTCCCGATCCCTCCAAGCCGGATTCCCACGAAGGGACGGGCGCTAATCAAAGGCATCAGACTAGATTCGTTAGAAAGCATCCAGCAAGTCAAGCTTGCAAATCCGGAAACTTCTTGGCCTTTGAGCCTCAGATCGGGCGGCGTTCCGAACTTGATTCCACCCGCCCACCCAAACATAAGCGATCTATCTCGAATACGGCAAGAGCCCGATGAAACAATACATCATTACTAGGCCAGATTCCTCCTGGTTATGAACAGGATAAAGGACTACTGCGAAGAAAGCGTGATTTCAATTTTCTGCAACAATTGCACGGACAAGGGAATCATGAACGCCATAAGTCGTCGCGAAGTTACATGCTTCATCGACCTAGCGACTATCGTTCAAAAATACTGTGCGGTAAAGAGTGCCAGGAACACCGAAACTAGGTTTTGGGACAGTCCGGCCTTGACCACAACCTAGTCCGAAGTAAAAGGGTGCGCCATACTCAAGCACCTGGGTTAAAAACCAAAAAGCAAAGACCCCCTAAAGGGCATGAAACCGTACTGGAGGGCTGGCTCAACAGACCCTGCAAAATCCACAGTACGGAGGGCGCCACTCCAACACACAGCCTTCGAGCATGTTGGATACTACGGCAGGTGGCCAAAAGTGGCGAAGGCTTTTTAGACCCGGGCAAATAGCCCAGCAGTACCGGTACGGTATTAACAGTCTTCGAGACTTTCACATCAAATAACATACGAAAACGAACAATCCGCGGCCTCGCCGAAGTCTACCAAGTAGCAACAGCAAATCCATGGAGTGACACGGCTATCACCTTCAATGCCAGCGATGAACCTAAATTCCGAACAGCTAGAGCACTAGCCGCATTGGTCCTCAGTCCGATAGTGGACGGCTTTCGCCTTACCAAGGTACTCATGGATGGCGGCAGCGGATTAAACCTCATCTACGAGGAAACCCTTCAAAAAATGGATATTGAATGGAGCCGCATCGAGCGAAGTAGCACAACCTTCAGAGGGATAATCCCTAGTCGAGAAGTACGCTGCACAGGAAAAATCACACTAGACGTAGTGTTCGGCTCACCGGACAATTACAGGTCCGAGGAGGTCACGTTCCTAGTGGCCCCATTCGGCAGCGGATATCACGCTTTGTTAGGGCGAGAGGCATTCACAATATTCCAAGCCATACCCCACTACGGGTACATGAAGCTCAAAATGCCCGGACCCAATCGGATAATCACTCTTGCCAGTGATCCAGATACAGCACTCCGCGCCGAAAATAAGACAGCCGCACTGGCCCTAGAGGCATTGTCCGAAGCCCTAGCGGCAGAGGAACTAACCACGCTGTGCTCCACGGTCGATAGGGACGATGTGATACTCGATAAGAGGTCCAAGTCCACCTCTTTTAAACCAGCAGAAGAAATAGTCAAATTTCAGGTCCATCCAACGGACCCCACAAAGACGGCCTCCATTGGGGCACAATTAAGTCCTGATGTCGAAGCCGCACTACGAGAATTCCTTCGGGAAAATTGGGACATTTTTGCCTGGCACCCTCCAGACATGCCAGGAATCCCACGCAGGCTGGCAGAGCACAGCCTAAACATCCTAAAAGGATTCAAGCCGGTCAAACAAGCTCTTCGGCGATTTTCCGAACCCAAAAGACAGGCAATGGCAGAAGAGCTAGCCAAACTCTTAGAAGCCGGATTCATCAGAGATATAAAACATCTGGACTGGCTAGCCAATCTAGTAATGGTACCAGAAAAGGACAAATCATGGCGCCTCTGCGTCGATTTTAAAGACCTTAACAAGGCCTGTCCAAAGGACCCTTTCCTCCTCCCTCGCATTGACCAAATCATCGATGCTACCGCAGGGCACGATTCATTGTGCTTCCTCGATGCATACTCCGGATACCATCAAATCAAGATGGCGGAGAAAGACCAGGCCGCAACGGCATTCATTACTCCATATGGGCCATTCTGCTTCAACACAATGCCCTTCGGACTCAAAAACGCCGGCGCAACATATCAGCGCATGATTCAAACATGTGTGGCTACCCAGATAGGCAAAACAGTAGAGGCATACGTAGACGATGTGGTCGTCAAGACCAAACACGTCGAAACTCTAGTAGAAGACTTGAGGGTGACATTCGACAACCTCCGAGCATATGACATTAAGCTCAATCCGGAAAAATGCGTCTTCGGCGTACCAGCCGGAAAGCTCTTGGGCTTCATCGGTAGAGGAATTGAAGCAAACCCGGCCAAAATCCGAGCTCTGTCACAATTGGATATTCCAAAAGACCTCAAGCAAATACCAAAACTAACGGGATGCGTAGCGGCCTTAAGTCGCTTCATCTCCCGTTTGGGAGAAAAGGCTCTGCCCCTCTACCGCCTCCTCCGGCGCACCGAACATTTCGAATGGACGGATGCTGCCACAGCCGGACTCGAAGAAATAAAGGCCATACTGGGAACAAATCCGGTCCTGGCCGCGCCCAACCTGGGCGAACCTATGTTATTATATATCACAGCAACACATCAAGTTGTCAGCACGGTACTCGTCGTCGAGCGAGAGACAGAAGGGCACAGATTCCCTCTTCAAAAACCAGTGTACTACGTATCCACTGTTCTAACTCCAAGCAAGTCCCGGTACCCACATTATCAAAAGATAGCATATGCGGTGTTCAAGGCATCCCGGAAGCTGCGACACAACTTTCAAGAGTGTTCCATAATGGTGGCCTCCGAAGTACCTCTCAACGATATTATAAACAATCGCGACACAACGGGCAGGATTGCAAAATGGGCTATTGAGCTCTTACCATTTGACATAACCTATAAACCACGGCGCGCTATAAAGTTGCAGGTTCTGGCCGACTTCGTCGCCGAATGGACCGAAGCCGAACTCCCTAAAGAGTACGGCGCATACTCCAATTGGATCATGCATTTCGACGGATCCAAAATGTTGGCTGGCTTGGGGGCTGGCGTCGTCCTGACGTCCCCAACTGGAGACACAATCCAATACATACTTCAAATAATGTACATGGACTCCAATAACGCAGCCGAATACGAGGCCGTTCTACATGGCCTCCGGATGGCAATCTCCATGGGCATTCAACGCCTAGAGGTGCGCGGGGATTCAAACCTCGCAATATCCCAAGTAAATGGAGACTTTGATGCCAAAGATCCAAAAATGGCAGCTTACCGCAACGCCGTCCTAAAAATGTCAGCTCGGTTCGAAGGACTCGAATTCCACCATGTAGCCCGGGATAATAACCAGGCAGCAGACGTGTTAGCACGCATCAGCGCGAAACGAGACGCCGTCCCTCCAAACATCTTCCTAGAACGGCTCTTCAAGCCATCCGTGTTATGGGAAGAGGAGTCCGGAAATAACAATCCGGAGCCAGCTGCATCACCGAACTCAGACCATTCTGACACAATCGGCGGCTCAGCCAACAAAATAACACCTTCAGCTCACGAAATAATGGCAGTAATTGCCCCGTGGACAGAACCGTTCCTAGCCTACTTAATTCGGCAGGAACTTCCCGAAGACCAAAATGAGGCCCACTGCATAGTTCGGCGATCTAAAGCCTAAAAGGTCCATGAGGGAGAACTTTATAAGAAAAGCACAACCGGAGTCCTTCAAAGGTGTATCTCCGAAGAGGAGGGGCGGAATCTCCTGGCTCAAATTCACGCCGAACTCGGCGGGCACCACGCTGCAGCCCGGGCACTCGTAGGCAAGGCCTTCCGTACAGGATTTTATTGGCCGACAGCCCGGGCAGATGCTCAGGACTTAGTCCAACGATGTGTCGGTTGCCAGCTCTTTGCTAATCAGAGCCACATGCCACCCACCGCCCTCAAAACTATACCCATTACCTGTCCGTTCGCGGTCTGGGGGGTTGACATGGTTGGACCCTTAAAAGGGGAACCCACAAGCACAAATACTTATTGGTCATGGTGGAAAAATTCACCAAATGGATTGAGGCCAAGCCGGTTAAAACGGCAGAATCCGGACCGGTGATAGACTTCATATCTGGGGTAGTACACCGTTTTGGCGTCCCCCACAGCATCATCACTGATAATGGCACGAACTTCACTACCGATGAGGTTAAACTCTAGTGCAAAAACATGGGCATCAAGCTCGATTACGCTTCAGTTTATCACCCCCAAACTAACGGTCAAGTCGGGCGAGCAAATGGTCTAATCATGAGCGGCATCAAACCCAGACTAGTGCGGTCCCTCAAGGAATCTAACACGCATTGGGTAGAGGAGCTCGACTCCGTACTCTGGGGGCTGCGGACCACGCCAAACTGAACTACTGGATTCACACCATTTTTCATGGTGTACAGCGCAGAGGCAGTTCTGCCTTGCGATATAATTCATGACTCACCTCGTGTGCGCATGTACGAAGAAAGAGAAGCCGAGTTGGATCAGCAGGACAGTTTGGACGCCTTAGAGGAGGAGAGGGACGTGGCAAAGGCTCGTTCCGCATTCTATCAGCAGCAGGCTCGAAGATATCAAAGCAGGGAAGTACGGGCCAAAACTTACAATGTCGGCGAACTCGTTCTACGCCTGCCGGACAAGAAAAAGACAAACTTAAGCCCAAGTGGGAAGGTCCCTTCATCATCGACCAAGTCCTGACCGCTGGAGCATACCATCTATGTAAAGCATCTGACAACCGACTCGAGCCGAACCCATGGAACGCAGCCCGTCTCCGAAGATTCTACGCCTAAACACCGGACTCAGAGTTCGTCTCACTCCCCCGTCCACCTTTTTATATTTTTTACTGTCTCTTGTGCCCTCCTTCTTCCCACTTTTTTTCAATACCTTTCATAGGCTGATTTGCGCTTTGTTTGCACACACTTGATGTGCTCCTAGCACTCATTATACCTGGGGGCTTCTTTACCAGAAGCTTATTAATATGGGCTTCACGCCCAATACATGTGTCATACTTCCGCATGTACCTTTTATTCACCATTATATGCATCGATATGACTTAAGTTTTGGCCAAGCTGGGTTGCTTGGCTCCTGTGCTTACCCCTACATTCTCGATTGTTCGGCTAGGAGGTAAAGGGAGCACCTCTGCAATTGTTACTACCGGGTCAGCCAGATGTGTACCTCAGACTGGGTGAAGCCGAAAGCTAGTGTTCTTAAGAGAATATTCGGTCGGTGACTTGAAAGATGATTTATTACTTACTTATTTATAAGCCCCTAGATGCATTTTCTGCTATTTTCGCAGTCCGGCATTGCATCTTAGGGCATGCCTCCCAGGGAAAGGAACCCTTAACGGAACTATTCTCCCTGGAAGATGTTTCTTACTAACCATGTAATATAACATAACTAGTTGGGCACTTGTCTGATAAAGCAATTATGACCCCGACGCCTTGTCTCCATGCATGCCTCGGTTCTTTTATAACCGTAGGGGTATTCGGACACACTCCGAACTGTTGGGTCCCGAGGTTGAAGCGAAACTGTCCGCAAAGACAAACGATCTACAATCCGGCTAGAAGGCATCTTACATGTCATTTCAAATTACATCGTCAAACCGACTGATTGTACTCCTCCTCAATCCCATCTAACAGGCTGTCTAATTTACAGTCCTATTGGGAATATTTCGCGGCCAGTTCTACTTGGCCATACATCAAGCTCACAGGGATCTCCTTCCCATCAGGCCCCGCAGGTCCGACCTCGGCCATGTGGTTTGGGTCAGCCTTCGGGTAGCGCGTCTTCACCATGGCCCAGGCCTCCCTGGCACCCTGACGGCAAGCCGATATCTTCCACAAACGGAGGTGTCGCCGTGCTCCCTGGAGCTTCTCAGCAAGCTCACCAAGGCCCTCGGGTAGGGAGACGGATGGCCATAAAGCCTGAACGACGCCACTCATCGCCTGCCGAACACGTTCGAACAATTGCGCCAGCTCGGGAAGTTGGTCACCTGTTGACCCAGGCATTTCCTCCGCAGGGCGACCTGTGAGCACACCTAAAGACATATTTCTGTCAAACGACTTCCTTGCCGAATTCTTCTTTTCAAAGGAATTTGCTCAAGCACTTACTATAAATGCCGCGACAAAGTCGCTGATTCTCCTTCAAGGAGCTAGACAGTTGGGCCCGAACACCTTTCAGCTCTTCTCCTAGCTGGGTGTGGGCATCGTGGAGCTTGTTTCTATCCTGCTGCACCTTCATAAGCACCCTCTCGCCAGCCTTTAGCTGACGCAGTAGCTGTTGCTTGTCCGGATCTAGTCCGGCGCCCTCTGCAATATTATTGTCAGATTCACGCCGCACTTTGTTAATTAATTATCTTTTCAAAGTACGTCTTACCAGCGGGGGTCTCTGTGGCTCCCCCTATGGCGGCCAGTGCGGCCTCAAGTTGGGCCTTGCACTCTTGGAGCTCCTGGGACAGATGGGTATTCTTCTCCGTAAGATCCTGCATAAAAATTGATCCTTAAATCAGTTATTTTAACCATTTTAAGTATCGGGGGCTACTGGCATATATAACTGTTAAAATTACTTACACGTATGTCTTTCACATACTGCTCCGTGGCTCTGGTTAACCCATCTTGAGCGGCACGGAGGTGCGCGTTTCCCGCATCAAAGGCATTTAACGCCTCCGGGGAGAAACACGCGTCACGAAGAACTGTCCGGCGACGCCTGTGATTCGTGGCGCTCTCCACCTCAGACCAGGTGGCGGACAGCCTGTCGGCATCCTCCGTCGGAGGAACGTCCGACTCATGCCTTGTATTCGCCTCCCCTTCCGGGCCATGCATTGGAGCATGGCTGGTGGAGGCTTGATTGGCAACCTCTCCGGACACTGTCCGGCGAGCGCTCTTTCTGCAAAAGTTATGAGCATTAATATACCTCCTGGGAATCCTTCCCTTAAAAAATAGCGGTGCTCCGTACCATTGCGGCGACGTTTCAGTTCGCGTCGCACTCCTCTTCCGCCTGCTGGGTCGGACTGACCCTTGTTGGCCGGTCGCCGCGGGCTCGACTTCCTGCCGTAAAGGCGCTTCCTGTCGAACACCATTGGTGCACGGTGGTCAGAACTAACCATTAAAGAAGTAACGGCGCCAGGACTTCGGTCGTACTCACCGGGGAAGCCGGACACAAACCGGGGTAGTCAGCCATAATGGCGACTAAGGCATTATCTATGCTGAGCTGGTGGTACACCCCGTCGATCAGTTCCACCGCTAAGTCCGGATCCTCTTCGAAGGCCGGATCAAGGGACCTTTTTGGGTCTTCGGGTTGTGGGGCTGGGCTTTTTATGCCCTCCACATCCCGATGCAGTTCCTGTGTCAAAATCATACAATAAGACAATTGCCTTTAAAGGCACGGTTCAGATATGCATGCGACCGCTTACCCAGCTCTGAGGGTTGTTCATGGAAAATCCGTTCAGAGGATTCGTGCAGAGGAAGTCCTCCTTCTCCCCCTTGTACAAGCCGGGCAGGATCTTCACCAGATCGTCGGCTGAGCTAGGTCCCTTGCGGCCGTGACGGGTGGTGTCGTCGTCTCCGTTGAAGTCCCACATGGGGTGGCCCCTATATTGGAGCGGCTCCACCCCACGCATAATGCATGTGGCCATGACTACGATCATGGTTAATCCGGAATGGGCTAGTAGCCGTATCCGGCCCATCAAGTAATGGACGCTACTATCATCTTCTCGTCGCGGGCTCCGTGGGCGCCAACATAGGCGTTTCTTCAGGGGAGCGTTGTTGAACTCCGGAAGGCCGATCCGGACTGGATCCGGCAGCGGAGCATCCTCCATATAAAACCACTCCGAAGGCCAATCTTCGGATGTCTTCTTCAGGGTCCCGGACAGGTATCCGGTCCCGACGATGCGCCATATTTCGGCTCCGCCCACTTGATATATCGACCCCTCGTGAGAGCGGGGTATGAGGCAAAACAGCCTCTTCCACAGCGCAAAATGGGGCTCAATGCCCAAGAACAGCTCACACAGAGCTACGAAGCCCGCGGTGTGCAAAATGGAGGCAGGTGTAAGGTGATGAAACTGGAGTCCGTAGAACTCCGGGAGCCCCCGGAGAAACGGATGTATAGGAAATCTGAGTCCCCTTATTAAGTAGGAGACGAAGCACACCTGCTCTCCTTTGGACGGATTGGGGGCGCTCTCCGCCTGCTTCCCTCCTTTGTAGGTGGCCAGTCCGGCTCGAACCGGAACCATGAAGGCCGGGGGAAGATATCCCTCTGCTTGGAGCGTCACTAACTCGCTGTGCGGGACTGAGCATCTCCTCCAATCTCCTGGCTTAGGGGTGGGAGCGCGAGAAGAGGAGCCGCGTCGACTGTCCATGTTGGAATGGGTTTGGTGTCAGATGCGCCTCGATGAGTGCTTGCGGAAGGAGGATGATGTGATTTGGATCTGGATCCTCGCCTTTCTTATAGGCAGCTTATTTGCGCAGCTAGGGGGTAAAACATAAAAATACCCTGGCTTTTCGCATTCATGCGACGCGTGGAAGAAGACCATTATTGGACGCGGAAGCCAAGGAGCGCAGCATTTATGAAGCAACCGAACACTATCCGGCAAACACATGGAGCATGAAGAAGAACCCGCCTTGCAAACGCCGGAGACAACATACGCGCCAGATTCGTCATTATTGAAGCTTGGTTCAGGGGCTACTGAGGGAGTCCCGGACTAGGGGGTGTCCAGATAGCCGAACTATCATCATCGGCCGGACTCCAAGACTATGAAGATACAAGATTGAAGACTTCGTCCCGTGTCCGGATGGGACTTTCCTTGGCGTGGAAGGCAAGCTTGGCGATACGGATATGTAGATCTCCTACCATTGTAACCGTCTCTGTGTAACCCTAGCCCTCTCCGGTGTCTATATAAACCGGATGGCTTTAGTCCATAGGACGAACAACAATCATACCATAGGCTAGCTTCTAGGGTTTAGCCTCCTTGATCTCGTGGTAGATCTACTCTTGTAACCCACATCATCAATATTAATCAAGCAGGACGTAGGGTTTTACCTCCATCAAGAGGGCCCGAACCTGGGTAAAAACATCGTGTCCCTCGTCTCCTGTTACCATCCACCTAGACGCATAGTTCGGGACCCCCTACCTGAGATCCGCCGGTTTTGACACCGACAGTGTCCACATCCTCGCGAGCCTCCGCGCCTCTCGCAGCGTTGGCAGCTGCGGGTGGCAGAGCCTTGGAGGTGGATGGCGGAGCCGAAACACCGGACTTCTTCTTGGGTGCAATGGGTGATGGCGCCGCTGAAGATGAGGATGGTGATGAAGATGACGCGCTACTCACGCTTTCAGGTTCGCGCAACTGATCCCCCTACCTGGCGCGCGGAGATGTCGCGGGAAAACCACGGCCAACTATAGGACCAAGCGGCCCCTTGCTGGTTCGGCAGGGGGGATGTCGCGTTGCACAAAGAGCAGAGTAGCGTGGGGAAGTGCGACAGGGATCACACAAGCAATTTTACCTAGGTTTGGGCTGCCGCTAGGCGTAAAACCCTACTCCTGCTTTGGTGGATTGATGGTGGAAGAGTGGTGGTGGAGCGTAATACACTTGCCCGACTGGGGCAGCAGCGTCTATGCGCGTATGGGCATCTAACTCTCCAACCTCGCAAGTCGAACAAACCGAACCAAACCCGTTCCACAGTTGCCATGGGCCTCCTTTTATAGGTGAAGGGGTAACCACAATGGCAAATCAGTCATTATACGCTGATAAGATAGCAAAAAGTGCTATCATACCTAAATCTGCACGCTGACAGGGCGCATTAAATGCGCCGCTCAATGTCGCATCATTGCTCGCCTGGCAAGCCTTGTCGGGCTTATTATGCCAGCTCCATGCATGCTTGTTCGAGATGTTGTATGACGGGTGTCATTTGTAGGTTTCCTTGTAGAAAGGGTATGCCATGTAGCGAGTGGTTGCCACTTAATCACTTTGCGGCTTGACACTGCACTGATCCACGACGAGCGTCATTGGGGAGTGGTCGATGAGGTGTCTCTGGATTCCATGAGTCCCAGCAGGCCATGCCGGGACATCTTGGTTGCTTTCTTCCGGGGGCGGCTCTTCCCTTGCCAGGCCCATTTGCCCGGCAAGGGAGGCTTTTCACCTGGTGGTATCTGGCTTCTCTGACTTGATCTTGGTCCTCTTGTTCTACATGCTGGTCTTCTAAAGATCTTGATCTCTTGTACTCTGGCTTGGCCTGATGCCATAATCCTATTCCCGTGCCCGTGCACAGTTAGGGCAACATACATAGGGTTTGTTGCACCGACAGTAATGATCTTCTCTAGTTGCTTTATTTAATTTAAAATCAATTACCATTCTATGGCTAGTAACAATTCTTTGTGGAATAAGTTCATTTTTATCATTAGGAACAACAGTAACACCTCCCTTCGGAGGGGCACAATGAATGGGACTTGCCCATCTACTATCAGCTATGGTATAGATTATACCTGCATCATGAACTTTAATATTTCAGTTTGTACCACTTCTTTCATTTAGGATTCAAACGTCGTTGGTGATCAACAACGGGTTTAGCATCAGGTTCCATATTAATCTTGTGCTGACATAGAGTGGGACTAATGCCCTTAAGATCATCAAGAGTATACACAATAGCATCTCGGTGCTTCTTCAAAATTTTCAAAAATGTTTTTTTTCTTCATGTTCTGAAAGGTTAGCACTAATAATAACATGATATATCTTCTTCTCATCAAGATAAGCATATTTCAAAGTGTGTGGCAATTGTTTTAATTCAAACACAGGATCACCCTTAAGTGCAGGTGGGCCTCCTAGAGTTTCAATAGGCAAATCATGTTTGAGCAGAGGCCATTGTTCAAAGAAATTTTTATCTATTTCATTTCTTTCATGCATATGCATATCATTTTCATGGTCTAGCAAATATTGTTCTAGTGGCTCAGTAGGAGGCACGGCAATAGAAGCAAGACCAATTATTTCATCTTTACTAGGTAATTCTTTCTTATGATGTTTTCTACTAAACTTAACAAAATTAAACTCATGAGACTCATCACCAAAACTAACACAGATAGTTTGTTTCTCACAATCTATTTTAGCATTAATGGTGTCCACGAAAGGTCTACTAAAAATAATGGGAGAAAAATCATCTTGTGGGGACCCAAGAACTAGAAAATCAGTAGGATATTTTATTTTCCCACACAAGACTTCAACATCTCTAACAATCCCAACTGGTGTGATGGTGTCTTTGTTAGCAAGTTTAATAGTAACATTTATGTCTTCTATTTCAGCAGGTGCTATGTCATCCATAATTTCTTGATATAAGGTAAAAGGAATAGCACTCATGCTTGCACCCTAGTCACATAAACCATGATGACACTGATCTCCTATTTTGACTGAGACAATAGGTATGCCAACAACAGGTCTATGATTATCTTTTTCATCAGGTTTGGCAATTCTAGCAGCTTCATCACAGAAGTAAATAACAAGCCCATCAATATTTTCTACCAGGAGATCTTTAACCATAGCAACACTAGGTTCTACTTTGATTTGTTCTGAAGGTCTAGGTGTTTTGATATTACTTTTGTGAACCACAGTTAAAACCTTAGCATGTTCCTTTATCCTAACAGGGAAAGGTGGTTTTTCAAAACAAGCACCAGGCACAACTGGATCAACATTGTAAATAATAGTTTCTTGTTTAGCTATTATTGGTTCTTTAATTTCTTCTATAATAGGTGGATGATATTTAAACCACTTCTCCTTAGGGAGATCAACATGAGTAGTAAATGATTCACAGAAAGAGGCTACTATTTCAGAGACAAGTCCATATTTAGTGCTAAACTTGTGAAAATCATCGGTATTCATAAAAAAATTATCACAATCACACATAAGCTTAATACCTGACTCTTTACCGTCCTCGAGTTCCAAATATTCTGAGTTTTGTTTAATTCTTTCTAAAAGATTTGACCTAAATTCAATAGTCTTCTTCATAGAGGAACCAGTGCAAGAAGTATCGAGCATGGATCGATCATCATGAGAAAGCCGAGCATAAAAGTTCAGAATAATAGTTTCTTTTGAGAGTTCATTATTGGGGCATGAATATAACATTGACTTAAGCCTCCCCCAATCTAGAGATATACTTTCTCCTTCAGGCGGCCACAAATTCTATATATAATTCCGATCATGATGAACTAGATGCATCAGATAATTTTTTTGGGTGAAATTCCTATTTCAATCGATTCCAGTTCCAAGATCCAATATCATCACATTGCCTATACCATGTCAACGCTTTTCCCTTCAAAGATAAATGGAAAACCTTCTACTTAGCTTCATCTCCGGGTAAACCAACAATCTTGAATAATCCACATATATCAAGTGCATATCTGGATGTTCACTTCCATCTACTGCATAAGGATTAGCTAGCAGTTGTTATATCATACCCGAAGGAATTTCATAACCAATGTTTTTAGTAGGTGTAGTAGGTTGAGAGGAAACTAATTGTGGTTCCGGTCGAGGTGAAGATACGTTGGACAAACCCCCCAAAGGATTGTTTTCCATAGTAGCAAGTGACAATAAATTTCAGCACACACTATAAATTTGTCCTTACCAGTTTCCACTAACAAAGAGCGATTCACTCCCCGCTAACGGTGCCAGAAAATAGTCTTGATGACCCACAAGTATAGGGGATCAATCATAGTCCTTTCTATAAGTAAGAGTGTCGAACCCAATGAAGAGGAGAAGGAAATGACAAGTGGTTTTCAACAAGGTAATTTCTGCAAGCACTGAAATTGTCGGTAACAGATAGTTTGATAGAAAGATAATTTGTAATGAGTAAGTAACGGCATAGGTAAGTAAACTGCAGAAAGGTAGCCCAATCCTTTTGTGGCAAAGGACAAGCCAAAACGGTTTCCTATAATAGGAAACACATTCTTGAGGGCACACGGGAATTTAATCTAGTCACTTCCATCATGTTTGTTCAATTCGTGTACGCTACTTTGATAATTTGATATGTGGGTGGACGGTGCTTAGGTGTTGTTCTTACATGAAAAACCTCCTACTTATGATTAACGCCTCGCAAGCATCCACAACTATGAGAAAAGTATTAAGATAAAATCTAACCATAGCATTAAACATTTGGATCCAAATCGGTCCCTTGTGAAGTAGCGCATAAACTTGGGTTTAAGCTTCTGTCACTCTAGAAACCCATCATCTAATAAATACTCCACAATGCATTCCATTAGGCCCTAATATAGTGAAGTGTCATGTAGTTGATGTTCACATGACACCGCTAAGGGAATCACAACATACATGTCATCCAAATATCGAACACATATCCAGTTCACATGATTACTTGCAACAAGATTTCTCCCGTGACCTCAAGAACAAAAGTAACTACACACAAATGATAATTATGCTTAAGATCAGAAGGGTATTAAATAGGGTAATGGATCTAAACAAATAATCTTCCACCAAATAAACCATATAGTAATAAACTACAAGATGTAACCAACAATATACTAGTCACCCATAGCTACCAATCTAATGTTACGTTAGAAAGATTGAACACAAGAGATGAACCAGGGTTTGAGAGGAAATGGTTATGTTAAAGATGTTGATGGAGATTGTCCTCCCAAAGATGAGAAGGTTGTATGTGATGACGATGATGATGATTTCCTCCTCTGGGAGGGAAGTTCCCCCGGCGGAATCGCTCCGCTGGAGGGCAAAAGTGCTCCTGCCCAAGTTCTACCTCGAGCCGGCGGAGCTCCATCCCAAAAGTCCTCTCCTTATTTTTTTTCTAGTTCAAAGTGACCTATATACAAGAAGATGGGCACCGGAGGTGGGCAAGGCTGAGCACAACCCACCAGGGCGCGCCTGAGGTGCCTGGCACGCCCAGGTGGGTTGTGCCCACCTGGTGGGCCTCCTTCAGTAGTTATTTGCTCTAGTATTTTTCATATATTCCAGAACAATTCTCCATAAATTTTCAGCTCATTTGGAGATGTGCAGAATAGGTAACTGACGTAGGTTTTTTGGTCCGGAGTTCCAGCTGCTGGTATTTTCCCTCTTTGTGTAAACCATGCATATTATGAGGGAAAGGGCATTAGAATTACTCCAGAAACGTTAGTATGCATAAAACATTATAAATAACAGTAGGAAAACATGATGCAAAATGGACGGATCAGGAGGACTTGCCTGAAATCTCCACCGAACACAATTTTCTTTCCACTGAATGGTCGGTCTGGTCGGCTCATTATGTCCCGCATACTATTGTGTAGCGCCTCCACCGCCTGCCTCCTTGTCATCGAATCCTCATCCCATATAATGAGGGAAGCTGACTATAAACGCTTTGAAGTTCCACTCTGTTTAGTGAAGCTACAAAACCCACCATCGTCTATGCGCAGCGATATCTTGAACCGTGAATGAGCTGTTCTCCCTCCGGGCATTATGGTAGCTGCAACGCCGGACGTAGCAGTTGCTACTGCAATCTATTTCTGTCCATGGACTTTCGCAAGAAGTGCCCTATATAGATAAGTCTTCCCGGTGCCTCCGGGCCCACCCACAAAGTATACACCACCCTCATAACTATCAACAACAGACATAATTTCATCATAGGATTTCCTCTGATCCGAATTAAGTGAGGCTGATAGATTTGTGTCCTCAACATTGAGCTCAATGCTGGATTCCTCGAAGACCCCCCTTGGCATGCCAGAGGTAGTGTCATATTCTTCATTGATACTAGGAAGTGGGAATGACTCTATGTCCTTGCCCATTTATTGTAGCATATTCCTGATATCTATCAGAACCATTTTATCAACTACAACTTTGGATGGATTGTTGCGGCGATAGTCTTCTGACATTGCCTCTAGGTGCTTCTCCTAGAGTCCATGCACATTACTTGGCTCACAGAATACAAATATTGTTGCAAAGAGCCTTCATAGAGATGATGGCATCTCGTATAACATAGATTCAGTAAGGGACTCATCAAGTGTGTTATCTCCTTCAATCAATCCCCTTCTCTCTGCAGCGTCATGAAATGTTGGTAGGATCTCACCATTAACTGTCCTTAGGTCCTCATAGGATGTGGTGGCAGTGACATGGTTTAAGAGGACTTGTAGGTAATAGCGTTCACCCTTCACGGGATGAGCTGCCACAGTTCTTCCAACTTGTCCACCTGTATCTTGTTCCCTTCTTCTCCAATATTTATTTTTATTACTTGTGTGCCAGGTATACCACTCAGGTAAGTCCCTATACAAGACAGACCGAGCCTTCTCATGTAACCTATTTGCCTCAAATTACTCTGTAAGGATTGACTTCTCAGCACCTTCCCATTTAACCACTCATTTGATATCTTGGCCCTTTTTGAATGACGCAATGTGCAAGTTGGGGCAGATTGAGTTGCAACTGCATCACAGGTGGTGAGTTCTTGCTCAACTCAAAGCCATACATCCTGCATAATGCTTCCGGAAGAGTCACTCACCTAGCGTCCCTATACTATTTGATCGCATATATACCTCGATTCTTGTTAGCCTTGTGAGACTCACTTAGAGAAATAGATGCTCGATCATGGCCCTTGTATATGTACTTGAATAGGTATTTAGCAACCTTTATGCTTCCACATGCTTCAACATTGATGTGACAATTGAAGTAATGCAGTAGGTGCAGGTTGTATGGGACGACCCACCTATTATCCAGCCATTCCTTTCAGACCATTGCTTTAGAACCATCTTCACGTCATCTATATAATGGGTAGGAATCCTTGCCCTGCCATGTAGCTACGTTGAAAGGTCGGGGATAATGATTCTCGCAAGCAGGATGACCTTTTGTGCATGGAGAGTCACAATTCATAGCACCACAAGGTCCATGCATCATATACTTCACGACCATCTTGTACATTTCTGGGTACTTCTTCTTGTTTGGGAGCTCGACTGAGATAAGATGGTCATATTGCTCGGGGCATGTGATCTTGTACCGCCCCTCCATGATGAGAAGGAAGTGGGCATGAGGAAGACCCCTCTTCTGGAATTCCATCACATAAACATAAGCCCTCACCTTGCCCAGGATGTCCTTCTGAAGCAACTTATTCTTGAGTTCCTCCAACTTCTCCCTGAAAACACGAACAACGAGATCTGGACGATCCTAAGGTGGCTGACTAGGGTAGAGTTCCTGCCTAATCTCATCTCAGCTTGGGTTGCATGTCATTGTGAAGAAGACATCCGGCTTGACATACTTTCGAACTAAGGCCATGTCATACATGTAATAACGCCTCTTGTCCCGTGGACCATCGATAAAAGATGTAGATAACACTTTCCCAATAGCATCTGCCCTACCCTCACCAACATGTAAGCTATCCACCAAGCCCTGGTACATGTCTGCCCTTTTTGTAACTTGATGGCCCCATATATAGTCCAACTGGGAGTTCTCTATCTTGATGTATGTGTCGACCGCAAACTATTGGAAAAGAATCATACCCTAGAGGATTGGGTTGAATATCCCGGAACACATCTAGAATTTGTAGCAGTAGTAGTCCTGCATAGACACACATAGTCTCCCTATGGAACCTGCATAGAAAATTGAAAATATACGGTGTTGTAAACTTGAAAGTATACTGCAAACTATGGACTACACATGTAAGAACTAATTGCATCACTAACCTACATTATCCTCCTCCTCCTCATCTTTATCACCGGGATCAGAGGACTCATCACTATGACCACAAGCTAGACAGGCTGCACGAGCTGCCATCACAGTTTCATAGGACACACCTTCCTTCGGGATATCAGTATGCCACCCAAGGCCGCCTCTATGAAACAATAAACGGTACAACAACACATCATAGCATCCATGATAGGATGTGATGCCATATATATCTCTATTCTTCCCATGTAGGATGACACTATTTTCGAACTATCTTCGACGTTCACTGCCCTCCACCCACATAGCTGCTACTTCTGAAGTGGTCGGCGCATTATATCTTCTCTTATCCATCCTTTGGTCAAGGTCAAGTGTTATGTGATAGTCATCCACATCATCAACATGCCCCATACTGTGGAGGTATTTAGAGTATGGGTTGGCATGAAGTATGTCGACCAGTTGTGATTACTTCTTTGTCTTTCTGGCATTGCTCTTTGCAATAACTGCGATACCTATGCTCTAAACTGAGATCGTCATCATAGAAGTTGAGCTCCAGGTGAATATGATCCAGACCATCTTGTTTGCCAAATGACCGTATGTTGTGGTACATTTGGCCATGGGCACGAAATGTGTAGATAGGATGCTTTAATGTGTTGGTGTTATGACTATCAAAGTTACAATGTACTGAGGTGAATGAGAAATGGCTATTGAAAAACCTGATGTTGTCACGAAAATGCCTAGCATCAAGGTCAGTACTCGTCCATAGCTTCATGAGCACAGGTGGCGTATCTGGGTTGGCTAGTTTGATCTTCCCCTTATGAAAGCAAAACCGCATGGTCTCACGCTCAAACTTCTTTGCATTACTGTGTTTGTAGTCTTCCACTGGCTTCAATTTCTGTGTGTCTGTTGGGATTTTGCTATACACCATGTCATAGGGATCTGGAACGCTTGCAACTGAAGGATACTCGTAATCAGACCCATCCATTTCGACATCCTCGTCGGTGTCATCCTCTAAAGTGATAGTGAACAATATGAGTACTAAAATCATGCACATGATGTACACACCCTCTTCACCACCTATTGCATAGTTATATATGAGCACTACAAAAAAGACACATCTGTGACATTTTGGGCCGAACGCAATTTTTTATGTCATGCTTATGACACTTCTATGACAATAATTGTGACAAAAGCACGTATCATCATAGATGTGGTGGGCTCCTACTTCTATGACGAAAAATCATGACATAAAATGATTTTTGTCCTGGTCGGGCTGGAGACGCACCTGCATGACACTCTTTGGGCCATCCATGAAGGAAAAAATCGTGGTAGAAGCGAGAGCGAGGAAAATATCTGGGAGTTCCCATTTACGGTGGCTGGTCGGGGCTGAGCGATGCATGGAGGTTTGCACATTTCTCTCATACATGTACGAGCATGTGTGCGGTAGGGTCTTGGGCTCTAACTGAACCCAAGCGATCGCATTGCTATCTACATTACTGAACCCGAGCGATCATCCCTTAGCTGTTAACTGAACCCAAGCGATTCATTCGTTGCTGACTCAATGCGATTCCTTCGCTACTACTGCTAACTGAACCGTGCGATCAATCACTGCTGCTGGTTACTCAAGTTGATCGAGCCCTCGTGCGAGACGTAGCCAACCGGTGTTAGGTTGCCTCTCGATGAACAGGGACCGCTGCTACCATGCGCATGGTACGTAGAACGACTCGAGACGTGGTGAGTCGAGTCAAATGATTGGTTGTGGATGAATAGTTCCTGGTGGGGGTTAGATGAACTAGACCCCGTGGTAGTAGGCCGTTGCCGATGGATGAACAGGACCTCGAGGAGGCTGCTGCACCCCAGCCGGTTGGGGTGGATGAACAAGACCTCATGGAGGCTGTATGAACAGTAGCCGGTGGAGGCTGGATGAACAGTAGCCCGTGGAGGAACAATAGCTGGTGGAGGCTGGAGGAAGTTGACGGTGGAAGAACAGCGGCAGGTGGAGGCTGGAGTGAGGCAGTAGACGGTGGATGAATAGGACCCCATTTCGACCTTAGGCTCTCTAATACAAGTCTGTTTCCTCTATTTTGCGGTAGTCCACACCCCTCCCAATCGACAGGACCCCGTTTTGATTGTAGGAACTCGAACACAAGTCTGTTTCCTTAGTTTTGCGATATGACAGACCCTTCCCAATGAATAGGACCCTGTTTTGACCATACGCGGTCGAACAGAAGGTCGTTTCCTCCGTTCTACAGTACGTCGGACCTCGTTTCGGCTGTTTCATCCAAGCCGGTTGGCTCCCGATGAACACGACGCATTCTGACCCAGAGACGTTGATGTATGCGTTCGAGACCATGCCCGTATGTAAGTATGTAGCCGTATTTACTTTCTTGCAACATTGATGTACGTATGTGTACACGATATAGATGGGACTGCATGACATGCTACGTCAGTGCCTCGACTATGACATGTGTCGCTACTTACTCGGCTATAGTTCTTTGCTGCAGATAGACCGATCGACCAGTATGTACGTACACGTTCGTGACCAGATAGAAAACACTACGTATTCTTCGACCGAGTGGGTCCTAGCTGTTAGGGAGGATAAGGATGCACTTCCTTAAGTGCGAAGATATAGCTGGTGGGTCCCAGCTGTCATTGGAAGAACCATTTTTTTGCCCGTAATAAGGATGCACTTCCTTGCGTGCGAAGATGTAGCTAGTGGGTCCTAGCTGTCAGGGGGAGAAAACATTATTTTTAGGGTAAAAAGGATGCAGTTGCATGCATGCATCCATGGGCGTGGTGCATCCCCTTGTCAGCCTGTCCATGCACAGTAATCTTCCGATGACTCTCGTTTCTTGACCACGTTGACCACACCATGCAGAGCGCACCAATGCCGGTGGACAAGACGAGGCCCTAGGCTGGAACGCCCCAGAGATGGGGAAGACACGGCAGTGGAGTCGCAGACAGAGAGGAGTGGGAAACTTGACTGGTTCGGGTGCGGGGTGCGCCTACACTCGATAGAGAATAACAGGAGGTGCGGAGGAGTGGAGGGATGGCCTGGCTGTCGATGGGGTAGCGTTTCACTACGAGGCATGCAAAACAGCACCACTAGATGCCGGAGGCTGGAGCACGCAGTCCCAACAATGACGGGGGAAGAAGACGAAAGATTGAAGAAGAATGCGGACTGTTGAATGTAAATCCAACGCCTTGCTTAAGCTTCGACCTTTGTATTTTTCTTTTTTTGTGAAAGTGCTTAGGCTTCGACCTACAAGCCGACATGTCAGCCTGTCCATTTGGTTTTTTGGTCCATTTGGTGGGTTGTGTGAAAAAATGATGTAGCGTCTATGTAGCCTTTATATATTATGTTAGAATTTAAAGCCCATTTGCACTTTTCTCGAAATCTGCAAACTTGTTGCTGGGTGAAAATATCATGTTGGGCTAGATGGAGAAATGTTATAAAAACATAAACACATGATTGCACGTCTATTACTGCATCGTTCAGTAAAATCTTTGCAAGCTTATGTACGCAATCACCAGGAGTTAACTTGCTAAGTTATATATAAGCAATTATCATTATTATTTTGTAAGAACTTTCGATTTACGAACTAAATATCATTTTAATTTGATGAGTTAATAGATTGTGGGGTATTATTATTTTTTAGGCTAGACGAGGGACACTTGAGTTGGTTCTAGGGAAAAGTACTGGGAGAAAATTCAGATTACCAAAAAATGGGAGAAAATTCAGATATAGGATTAATGAAAACAAAAAAAATAAAGGAAGTGGGAAGGTCTATACAATGGTTGGACAAACGACAAGTTTAACAGATCCTTATGTTGTTTCTATTATATATATGCATGTAATAAAATAAGATATAAATGTAAATATATATATATATAAATATATATATATACTACTATCGAAGGGAAAATATAGGTTCAGTTTTGCATTCTCATAGAAAAATAGAACTGGGTTGTGCGTGGTCTTGAAGAAAGAAACATAACTTGGGCTGCTAATATTATAGACAAGCTAGGCTAGGAGGCATAGAGGCCGCTTGATACTTGTTGGACCCCCAAAAAAGTTGAAACCAGTTGGATCAACTGTGTCTGCATGTCGTGGGCTGCGCATGTTAAACAACAAAACCTAGGCCATTGACCTGGTGGGCCCGGGACTGTCAGCCTCTTGACAAACAGTCGTCTCCCGATTCCTCTCGTTTTATTCACCATGTTGGGAATGACAGAAGGCGGCGCCGCAGCGAGAGAACCAAGGCAGAGGATGACATCGCGACCTCGGACCGAACGAACCAGAGCCGGCGAAGACGTGGGCGGAGGGGAGTATGAGGCTTGACTTGTTTGGGTGCAGGGTGGGCCGGTGGATCTGCCACTGCCGATGTGTGGGAGTAGGCGGATGGCCTGGCTAGCACCATAGGCTAGGATGGCTCACCAAGGCCTGCGCGGCAGCACCGCCTGCCGCTGTAGGAAGAGTACAAAAGATTGAACAAAATAAAGAAATACAAATGGATAGGTGGTTGGTCCCTGATGTCTATGTACAAGACCTGTTGGGTCCATCTGAGAAGGGGAATATGTTGGGAGGAAGAAGATTCAAAGCACGGCAACCCAGTGAACTAGTTACATACATAAGCAAATTAGCCACTACAAAAAGCAAACAGGTTAATGAGTTCTTAGACGAAATATTTCAGACAAAACAGATAATTACGACACATAGGCTAATGCTTGAAACACTCAGATGATAAAGGTGCTTAAATAGATAAAGTACATCATCTAGACCTTCCTGGCATGCTTGATCATGATGCGACGACTGTACATGTACTCGTCAGTTACGGGAAGCAAACACGCCCTCATGTCCAAGATCCTCCTGTACATGTCATAGCATGTGTATGCGTCCTTGGCCGCGTAGGTTATGTAGGCTAGATTCAGAGGTACCTCCCACGTGTTTCAGGTTCTTCATATTGACATCTTCATTCATATTGGTGTAGCAGGGTTCGATGATGGTCGCAGCAAGGTTAACCACAGAGTCCTTCTGCTGCCCGTTGCCGATGATCCGTTGGTCCCTGCCAGGAGAGGAATGTATGGGCACAAGGCCTAGTCCCGCAACCTTGTGCTTTCTCCTCCGTGGGAACTCCTTGAACTTGGCGAGGCAGAGCTTCACCAAGTCTGGATCATTGGTGCACATCACATTCAACTTGGTGTTGCCTTGGGTCTAAGAGGTGAACTCAAAGCTGAATTCCATATCCAGTAGGCTCACCCCTCGGATAGCCACTGGAGTCTCTTCTCATGCAGAGTTGATGTGGCGGTTCTCGTTTGTGGGGATTGGGAGCACAAGGGATGAAGATGGTCGGTGTGTAGTGGGGTACTGGGGGGCGGCACCGCCATAGCAGTAGTTTGTTTTTTCAATCTTAGGGAACTACAATCAACAGTGAACGAGTGGGTAGACGTCGACAGCATTTAGTTTTTAGCTCTTGGGGAACTGCATCCCACAATAAATTGACTGTGTACAGGCGGCAGCAGCTACTACACCTCCCTCGCCCGCTGCACACCCGACAGAACATGCCCCCCTCGGGTTCACGAGTGGGTATGTATTGATACTGTAATAGCAAGTGATAGGGGCACAAGAGAAACATGCACGGCAGTTAGAACTATTATTCTCAGGACGCAAACGATCAGCTCATTTGCCGCACTTTCACACAGACAATACTACCAAGTTTGAAAAACTAGTTATGGTTGTTGTCATCTGCATCATCATGTCGTGTTTCCCAGCTTGCAAGATTCAAAACCAACAAATATGATTCAAATAATAATAGGTACAACAAAGATGCCTACGCATCTCAATGATTCACAGCTCAGAGCCAATCAAAACTATACAACTCAAACATTGCGATAATGTGAACAAATAAATAAAAATTGATTGATGCTTCATGTAAGCAATTTGATCCAAGCATTTGCTTAATCAATGAAACCAGTCCTTTTTAAGGCCACTATCGGCGTTCTGGGAACGGGGGTCCCCAGACTTGCCTGCCTGCGGCCTGCGGCGTGGCTCAAGTGGGGGCCCAGTGCGGCCCGGCTTTGTCAGCTCAAGCTCAAGACCCTCGCGAGGGGCCAAGCCTCGCGGGGCGGATGACAGGAAGCTTCCTCAGGAGCAGCCTCATCAGGCAGGCTCTCGAGGAGGCGGAGAGATCAAGGCAGGGTACCTCGCGAGGATCCCATGACGCAAGCCATGACGATCGAGACCAGGCGGGCGCCAGGCGGGCGCCGGCCTGCGCAGTGTCCTTGTTTCCCCTTCGGTGCAAAGGGGGCAAGCACAGGCCAAGGCATTAGGCAAGGGTTACCGTTTCGGTGCAACATGACCAAGACTAGAAGAACGGCAGGATGGAGGTCATCTTGGAGCCCAGGACGGCGTCATCGTCAGGGCCTTTGGCAGCCGAAGACCAACTTTAGTCAGGATAAGTGTACTAGATGTTCCCCTTCAAAATGGCCAATTGTTGGCGCCATTCCTGCTCATTATTTGGGAAGCGGCCCAGGGCCTCCCTCTATAAATAGAGCTAGCCACCATAGGGCAGAGGGGGATCAATCAGAGAGAAAAAGAGAGAGAAGCGAATGAACTCACCCAAGCAGTTCATCGCACCAGCTCAAGAACAGCCCCTCGCGAGGCTGTTCTCCCTTTGTATTGTTCATCATCAGCCCCTGAGGCAATCCACCACACCCCACACTAGAGTAGGGTATTACAAAACAATGGTGGCCTGAACCAGTATAAATCTTGTGTCCCTTGTGTGTTCTTCTTTCTAGCTTATATTCCTTGCGAGGCTTTGAAATGTGAGCTAGTAGGGGAAAGATCTCCACGCGCACCCCAGAGTCGAACCTCAAGGGTCTGCCGGAACCCTAAATCCGACATTTGGCTCGCCGGGTAGGGGTGCGCCGGAATCTTTCTTTCGCTGGTCGCGTGTGATCTTCTGTCGTATCCATGTCTAATGCTCGCTGAGCCCGCGCCGAGCGTCAGGCTGCTCTCGCTGCTCGAGTTGCCCAGACGGCTCCTGTCGGCGGACGCCCCCGTCGTTCCCCGTCGCCTGCGGCCAACGCCACCGCCGGCCCGGCGGGGAACGAGCAGCAGGCCTCATCCCTGCACCCTTCGGTGCGGCGGGAAGGCCGCACCGCCACCCCGTCGTTGACTCCAGCCGGTTCGTCGTCCCACGCCCGTCGCGCCCCCACGGACACGCACGCTGCGCTGCTCCTGCCGTGTGAACTCCTGCACTACCGTCCCGTCGATGACCTCTACGAGGACTGGCTCTCCTATGCCGTCAGCGCCGTAGGGGGCTCTCCTATGCCGTCTCTCTCACTGCCTCGCCCTCCATCCTGCGCGGGAAGCGTGGATCAAGAGGTGCCCCCTCCACCTCCTCTCCAAGAAGGCGCCTTAGCTCCGAGGCACGCGGCCCCAGGGCGAGACCCACCGCGTCCGGCACCTGCGTGACAAGAAATGAGCTACCAAGAAATCCCTCATCCCCAAGAAGGTGCCCGCGTGCTCCCAGCACTGGCGTGCCATGACCGCATCCCTGCGCCACCACCTCAAGACCCCGCGCTGATCCAAGCGGCGGCACGTGGGGATTTCCAGGAGCAAGCCCCGCATCAGCCGAGAGCTCTGGTGGCCACTGTAGGCTGTCGCGCCTTCACCGCCGAGCTGCGTAGCATCGCATGGCCAAGCAAGTTCAAGCCTGACCTGCCCCCTCGCTACGACGGCACTGTAGACCCCGCGGAATTCCTGCAGCTCTACGAGCTGGGCATCGAAGCCACCAATGGGGACGAAAAGGTCATGGCAAATTGGTTCCCCATGGCGCTCAAGGACGGTGCCCGCGTCTGGCTCCTGAACCTGGCTCCTGGGACGATCTCCTCCTGGGACGAGATGCGCACTCGCTTCATCGCCAACTTCCAAGGCACTCGCGACCGACCCCCGGCCATGAGTGACCTGCGTGCATCAAGCAACAGCCAGGAGAGTCACTGCAGAAGTACATCCAGCGCTTTAACAACGCTTGCCTCAAGATCCCCAGGGTGACTGAGGAAGCCATCATCTCAGCCTTCTCCGATGGCATACGTGACATCAAGATGAAAGAGGAGCTAGCAGTCCATGAAGACCTGTGCACATCCCTGGAGCTGTTCAACTTGGCGACCAAGTGCGCAAGGGCTGAGGAAGGGCGCCTCTCCCTCCTCGAGCTGTCGGCTGTCGATCCAGAATAGAAGAACCCCAAGGTCAAGGACGTGAAGTGCAAGGGGGCTGATGTGCTCGCAGCGGAGCCAGACACCAAGCGAGGCAGGGATCAGCCTGAGTCATCCAAGGGCAGCCAGTACTACATGTACCATGACCTCCACACCCACAACACCAACGAATGCCAAGAGCTCAGGGCTGTGCGAGATGCGCGTATCGGCCGACGCCCCGAGCGCAACGATCGGGGCTATGGCCGAGGAGGAGCAAGAGGTGGAGGACGATGGGAAGACTGTGGCCCTCGCCAAGGGTGGCGTGACCGACCTCGCGAGGACCGCTGGCAGGACCAGCCTCGCGAGGGAGGTTGGAGGGATCAGCCTCGCGAGGAGCGCCCGCACGGCCACGCAGGCCTCCCTCCTCTGCCACCACCGCTAAGGAGGAATGAAGACCAGCATCAGGACGAGGGGGCTGGGGGCTTCTAGGAGCCTAGCGCAATCGCTTGCATCCTGGGCGGCGCCCAGGCCCCAGCCTCACAGCGCATCTTCAAGCAGTTTGCTCGCGAGGTGAATGCAGTCCTCCCCAAGCTTGAGGCCACGCACCCTCTCAGGTGGTCAGGTGCACTATCACGTTCAGCTCAGCGGATCAGCTCAAGTGCGCAGCAACGGCCGGAGTCCTCCCAATGCTTTGTTCCCCAGTCATCAGCAATGTGCAAGTCACCAGGACCCTCATCGACGGCGGAGCAGGACTCAACATCCTGTCCGTCGAGACATTCAACAATCTCCAAGTGCCATATGATCAGCTTCAGCTGACCAAGCCTTTCTCAGGAGTCATTGATGGTTCCACTGTTCCGATAGTGCAGGTTCGCCTTCCAGTCACCTTTGGGCAGCGCAACAACTACCGCACCGAGCTCATTGACTTTGATGTCGCCCACATTCGCCTGCCATACAATGCCATCCTCGGGTAACCATCCCTGGCCAAGTTCATGGTGGTGTCTCACCATGGCTACAATGTTGTCAAGATGCCAGGAAGCGGTGGAATCATCACAGTCCCCTGTGAGGAAATGGATGCAGCGTGTTATCTTCAGCCTGCTTTCCAAGCCGCGGCAATCGAAGACCCAAATCACAGGAGCGGGAGACTTCCCGAGGCGGTCCCAAAGAAGAAGAAGGCTTCACCTGGCCCAAACCCTCACAAGGCAGGCACCTGCAGAGGCGTTGCGTCAGGGTCCACGCCCGTTCAAGGGCGCCACCCTCTATCGCATAGGAAGGCGCATCCGACGCCCTCCTCGGGCAGGGCTCGGGGGCTCTTTCTTGGAGAGCCACCGACTTTGCCAAGCTCACGAGCGAGGCGCTCGGGCACCACTTGGAGGCGTGCTTCAAGGTGCGTTTCCCTCAGGAAGGTATGAGGCAAGGAGGGCCAAACCCCTCAGGAGTTCATCGCAAGGAACATTCAGGACTTACAGGAGTCAGGAGGCATGCGCGGCAGCCGCCGCCTACCCGCCGCAGCCCCCCATCCAGGCGAGGATGGCGGGCTGCACGTCTGCATCGATGTACCAGGGCTCACCCGAGCCGCGTCTTAGGAGCGCCTCTGGCCTTCACGCATGGGGCGTTGTGAGGGACCACCTCACAGCTACGTTCGCATTCCTTTCAGCCTGCCGAACGCGGTCGCTGCCCATCAGCGCCTGCTGACGAGCATTCTGGAGACTCAGGAGGTCAGGCATCACGTGGTCCTGGCGGATATGGAGATGGCCCTCAAAGATCCTCCCGTGCCCCTGGAGCCTCCCGAGGCTCCTGGGCCTGGGAGCTTGTGAGGGTCGGCCTCCTCACCCCGCTTCGTCCGCTACTTCAGCATCCTTTCATGTCCAACGGTATCAGGTGACATCTTTCGAAGTTTCATTTTCACCTGGGAGCGCCCTCAGGGCTGCATCATTCCCAGGTCGCGTGGGCCCGTCCCTGCGGCATGTATCCGTTTTGCTTATGCTCTTTACCTACCTTGTTGGGGGCGCCCCTCGGGCTGCATTATCCCCAAGCTGCTCGGGCCTGACCCAGTGGCGTTTGCATTTTCCGCGTCTATCTAAATGGATTTGCTCCTTCATGCTTAACATGCTTGACCTAATCGCCTACTCGATTGACACCTACCTATGGAGCCGCTCGCTCTGGCACGGCACTTGCACACGGGTCCATCCCTGTAATGCCGATAAATCTGAGTGGCTGAGCTCAGTCCATGGCAACCCCGCAAGGCGCCACCTCACCAGGCCCTCAGTGCCCCAATCACTCCCTCGGAGTGACCAATGGTTGACTGGCAACCGTAATGATAGACCTTGTTTCCCCTCGTGATTGGTATGCAGGACCCACTCTAGAAGTAACGCTGGGGACGTCGCGAGCTCTCTCTCCCTCTCTCCGGCATGATCCGCTTGCACATTAAAAGGGGGATGCCTGAGCATTGCGACTCATGGGCTCTTACTGGCTCTCTAGCCCTCACCCCTTGGCCTTGACCCACGGCATCGCGACCTGTCATACCAGCGGCAGCTGAACTCGCTCGAGGGCCGGGACCTGAGGACGTAGAGCATTAAGGAAAGTGCGGGGAAGAGGGAAGAAGCTCACGAGGACCTAACCCAGCAACACCTCAGCTGCCGCCACGCAGGCCCGGCACTTTATCAAAAACCACTCCAAACCTGCGAGATAAGTCACGCAAGACTGAACCGACTCAGCGCTAAACCCTCGCCTAGTGCAGCTCTGTCACGGCAACATTGCCTACCTTTCTTGCCCAGCAGAGGCTGCTTGAGCGCTAAAGGGGACCTCCTGAGCATCATGACTTAGGGGCTCTTACTGGACCTTGGGCCGCTCACCTCCTGGCCTTGACCACGGCATCGCGACCTGGCATACCAGCGACGGCTGAAGCTTGCCTGGGGACCAGGACCTGTCGGCGTAGAGCACCAAGCCCTCATGAGGGAAGAAAGGGGGAGCCGAGCCGGGACAGGACAAGCATCTCACTCGATTCATGATAAGGATATAATATTGACAAAAGACGTGGCCAGCGTCTTACATACCCCCATGGGGTGTAATTTCGATTCCTCGCAGGGAACAAAAGGTGTTAAGCCTAAGGAGCGTTAACTACACGTGCCTCCGCAGGAGACGCCATCATCAACAGTGGGCCATCAGGCACCGGCGCCAACCCCATCTAGATCAGTGGCGTCGGCGGCATGACGCAACTGCCCTGCTCTGGGTGCGACACGAGCTCGGGGGCTCGTAGCTGTCGTCGCTCGTCTTCGGAGTCACGTGAAGCTCGGCGGAGTCGCTGGACCCTCTGGCTCCTCCGCTGCTGCCTGAGGAGCTGCCGGGGAAGCGGTTGGCAGGTCTGGTCTTTGCCACGACGATGCTCCGGCCGCCTTCCTTGGGGCAGCATTCCAGCCGGTGTCCTTCTGCGTCGAAGACCTTGAAGAACAGCAAGGAGGCGCCGTTGTAATCAAAATGGATTACGAGGGTGCCCCCCGTCCGGCAGACCCGGGCGACCTCGCCCCAGCCGCGGGTCAGGAAAACCTTGCCCGGGGCGACGACCTCAACCTCTGCCCCGGTTGCTGGGGTGTTGAAGTCGACATGCTGCAGCCAGAGCTCCCGAGGCCCCTTGGCGGAATCTCGAAGGCGAAGGAGGGAGGAAGGCAAATTTAGGACCGAGGTGGCATGGCAGCGTGAAGCACAAGCTCGCGAGAGGAGCCCTCGGCATGGACTCCAGGGGGAATGACGCGCACCGCCGTAACCCGCCAGCGTCGACGGCGGCACCATCGGTGTCGCTCGGCGCTCTCTTCTCCAGGGCCCTCGATTCGGGCGTACAGGGGCAGCGGAAACCCAGGCGGCGGCCGCTCATACCAGGGCCTCAACGCCTCCTGCCGAGCACCCTCATCTCAGCGGCAGAGGACTAGCCGCTTCTTCGGCGGAAGCGGGTCGGGACCCTCTCGGGGGGCCTTTCCCTTCTCTTCTGCGGAAAACCGGCGGATAGGCACCATTGGCGTAAGGTGGAGCAAGGGCGAGGAAGAAAAAGAAAGGCAGTAGCAGGGAGGAATGGACTGGAAGGGCTCGTGCCGTACTGTACTTATAGCCAGAGGAGGCCAACCGTCGGTCTCCACGATCGCAGGTAATCATGACCCGTTTTTGCATGCAGGGACTTGTCAAGTCGTGCGGTTGCCGAGGCGTCATGGGGAAGCGGAGATGCCCACGTCCAATCAATCGCCACGCGGCGCCCAAGGCCGCAGACTGTTGGGGCCCGTGGTGCTTCGCACTTGCCCCTTCGCTTCTCTGCTAAGCCATGTCCGGGCACGCCTTGGGGCCGGGGGCTACTGTCGGCGTTCTGGAAACGGGGGTCCCCGGACTTGCCTGCCTGCGGCCTACAGCGTGGCTCAAGTGGGGGCCCAGTGCGGCCCGGCTTCGTCGGCTCAAGCTCAAGACCCTCGCGAGGGGCCAAGCCTCACGGGGCGGACGACAGGAAGCTTCCTCAGGAGCTGCCTCATCAGGCAGGCTCGCGAGGAGGTGGAGAGATCAAGGCAGGGCACCTCGTGAGGAGCCCGTGACGCAAGCCATGACGATCGAGACCAGGCGGGCGCCAGGAGGGCGCCGGCCTACGCAGTGTCCTTGTTTCCCCTTCGGTGCAAAGGGGGAAAGCACAGGCCAAGGCATCAGGAAAAGGTTACCGTTTCGGTGCAACAAGACCAAGACCAGCAGAACGGCAGGATGGAGGTCATCGTGGAGCCCAGGACGACGTCATCATCAGAGCCTTTGGCAGCGGAAGACAAACTTTAGTGAGGATAAGTGTACTGGATGTTCCCCTTCAAAATGGCCAATTGTTGGCGCCCTTCCCGCTCATTATTTGGGAAGAGGCCCAGGGCCTCCCTCTATAAATAGAGATAGCCACCACAGGACGGTGTGTGCGCGGAAAGGCAAGCCGTGGGCGCACACACCTACCTAGCCCCACGCGCGAGGAGCGCGAGGAGAAGTGGCGGGAGATTGCCACCTCCCTCACGTCCTTAGACCAAAGCAGCTTAGGAGAAAACACACTTGAGGAACCAGCTCTCGAGAATACCAAATCCATTGTAAAACTTACTAAGAAAACCGCAAGCAACTTCAGAAAGCAAATGAACAGCCGCATCCGGCACCTAATCTAGTCTTCTCACCAGCGCGGAGCTAAGTGATGCCACTAGGACGTGGGAAGGAGCCCCCATGAGGCTTCAGGGCGACTCTCAGGAGACTCCGGGGCGTGTACAGCCCCACTCATTATTACATGAGAGTGTCATGAGCGGAGACCTTCACAGGCCGGAGCCTTGCTTCACTGGTCGGAGCCTTTCTTCAGGGGTAGAACTTTCGGAGGTGCTGGATGTTCCAGGCGTTCTGGATGGCGACCCTGTCCTGTGTCTCCAGGCGCACGGCGCCAGGCCTAGAGACACTGGCAACCCTAAACGGGCCCTCCCACATGTGAGAGAGCTTATGTAGCCCCTCCCTGGAGAGCACTCGCCTCAAGACGAGATCGCCCACCTCTAACATCCTGGAGCGGACACTGCGACAGTGGTACCGCCGCAGCGCCTGCTGGTACCTCGCTGCCTGGAGCAAGGATTGACGGTGACGTTCCTCCCCCAGCACGAGATCCATCCTCCGCGTGGCGTCCTACTGTGTTTCATCAAACGCCAGGACCCGCGTGGAGTGATGCTTGACCTCGTGAGGGAGAACCGCTTCTGCTCCGTAGACGAGGAAGAAAGGCGTTTCTCCTGTTGGCTTGGTCGCGGTGGTGCGGATGGACCATAGCACGGACTGCAGCTCGACGAGCCAGCCCCTGCCACAGGCCTTAAGCTTCTTCTTGAAGGTGCGGGTCTTGAGGCCCCTCAGTACCTCCGCATTGGCCCTTTCAGCTTTTCCATTGCTCCGTGGGTGTGCTACTGAACCGTAGCAGATCTGCGTTCTAAGGTTAGCATGGTATGTTTTGAAAAGATTGCTGGTGAACTGCGAGCCATTGTCAGGGATGATGCGATTGGGGACCCCAAATTGGCTCACAATTCCCTTGATGAACTTGACGGCTGATCCTGCTAGGATGGTGCGCATGGCTTCTACCTCCACCCACTTGGTGAACTTGCCGATGGATACGTAGAAGTATCGGCAGCCCCCTGGCGCCCGAGGGAATGGTCCCAAGATGTCCAGCCCCCAGATCGTGAACGGCCACGTGAGCGGTATCGTCTGGAGGCCTTACACGGGCTATGGATCTGCTTGGCGTGAAACCGGCATGCTTTACAAGAGCGCACTAGCTCCGTAGCGTCATTGTGCGCGGTGGGCCAGTAGAAGCCGCTGCAGAACGCCTTGCCCACGAGAGTGCGGGGCGAGGAGTGGTGCCCACAGTCCCCACCATGTATGTCCGCCAGCAGCTCGAGCCCCTGTTCCCTGGAGATGCACCGCAAAGAAACGTCATTGGGCCTCCTGCGATATAACTCACCATCGTTGATGCAGTACGTGGTGGCATGGCGGCCCACACACTCGGAGTCCTCCTCCTTCTCTGGTAGGGTCCCTTGAAGAAAGTACGCCTTGAACTCTTCTGTCCAGCACCCCTCCCAAGGCTCAAGCGCAAGCAGCAAGCGGGCTCCTGAGGGATGACCACAGGCTGGAGCTCCCATCTCTGGTTCCTGTGGCAGGTCCTCCTAAGGTGGTGCTAGAGTCGTGACGTGCGGGACCGCAAATGGCTTGAAGAGCCTCTCCTCAAACACCCCTGTCTCCTGAGGGAGCCTGTGAGAGGCTCTTTTGGCGATGTCGTCTGCTTCCTTGTTCGTCCCGCGCGGCACATGCTGCAGCTCCACGCCCATGAACCGCTTCTCCATTTTGCGCACCTGTTCTAGATACGCCTCCATGTGTTCGTCCTTAGGCGTGTATTCCTTGTTGGAGAAATTGACGAGAAGTTGAGAGTCGCCTTTGCTGGTGAGGCGCTTTACCCCCAGCGCGGTCGCGGCCCTGAACCCGGCGAGCAAGCCTTCGAATTCTGTGATGTTGTTGGAGACCTTCTCGCCCCACTCGAAGCAGAGTTGTACTGCATAGGAAAGCTTGTCCTTGGTGGGAGAGATGAGGATGGCCCCCGCCCCTGCGCCTTGCCGAGCAAACGCCCCGTCGAAGTACATGATCCATCCGTTTGGCTCTTCATCTCTTGGCAGGAGGGAGAAGTCCTCGCCTTCTCCGTGGTCTGGAGCGTCGGTCCATTCGGCCACAAAGTCCGCGAGGGCCGCGCCCTTTATGAACCTGGTGGTACTGAACTCGAGATCAAATGCTTGAAGCTCAATGTTCCATTCAGCAAACCGCCCAGCTGTGTTCGGGCTCTGAAGCACCCTCTCTAGCGGGTACGCTGAGACAACATTGATGGGGTGGCCTTGAAAGTAGTGGCGCAGCTTCCTGGAGGCGACTAGAAGTGCGAGCAAGAGCTTTTGTGGCATGGGGTAGCGTGCCCGGGCCTCCCTCAGTACTCTGCTGACAAAGTAGACAGGGTGCTCGACGAGGAGGGAGGCATCAGCAGAATCTTGTTCTTCATGAGGGCTCAAGTCCCTTACGACTTCATGAGACCCGTCCTTCGGAGCCTCGACAGTCGCGGGATCAATCGTGGCTTCAGGAGGGATGTTGACCACTGCGCCGGCCAAAACTTCGGATTCCTCGCCCTGGGGGTTCTGCGCCTTGCTTGCCGGTTGTGCATCCCGTTCTGGCTTCTTGATCAGGTGCTCCTTCCTTAGCGCCACCAGGGCGGCGCTTGCTGAGTGAGGGGTCGCTGCAAGATAGAGTGCCAAAGGCTCGAGAGGGCATGGTGCCACCATTACGGGTGGACTAGTCAGGTACCTCTTGAGGTCCTGGAAGGCTGCGTCTGCCTTGGGGGTCCATTCAAATGGCTCCTTCCTTTTCATCAACTTAAAAATGGGAGGGTGCGCTCCCCCAGCTTTGAAATGAAGTGCCCAAGTGAGGTTATGCAGCCAGCCAGCTTCTGCATCTCCTTCAGGGTCTGTGGGGGGTTCATATCTTCTGTCGCCTTGACATTCTCTGGGTTAGCCTCGATCCGTCTGTGCGACACCAAGAAGCCTAGCAGCTTGTCGGAGGGGACCCCGAACATGCACTTCTCAGGGTTAAGCCGAAGATCCACCGTGCGCAGGCTGGCAAACGTCTCCTCCAGATCTTTTATCAAAGTCCTGGCCTCCCAAGACTTTACCACTGTATCATCAATGTAGGCCTTTGTGTTCCTCCCGAGCTGCGAACCCAGGGCGATGTGCATCAACCGCTGGAAAGTTGCTCCAGCATTGCGCAGCCCAAAGGGCATGTAGGTGTAGCAGTATACCCTGCATGGGGTGAGGAATGTCATCTTCTCCACATCCTCCACGGCCATCTTGATCTGGTGGTAGCCGGAGAAGGCGTCCAGGAAGCACAACAGGTCGCACTCAGCCGTGGAGTCGACGATCTAGTCGATGTGAGGGAGCGGGAAGGGATCTTGAGGGCAAGCCTTGCTGAGGTTGGTGAAGTCAACACACATGCGCTCCTTCCCTCCTTTCTTGGGGACGATGACGGGGTTCGCCTCCCACTCTGGGTACCGCACCTCTCTGATGACCCCTGCGGCTTGTAGCTTATGGGTTTCTTGGACGATGAAGGCCTGCTTTTTGGTGGATTGTCAGTGAGCCTTTTGCTTCACCGACCGCACATTTGGACATACCCTCAGGTGGTGCTAGATTATCCCCCTTGGGACCCCGGCCAGGTGTTTGGTTTCCCAGGTGAATACATCCTTGTTGGCTCGCAGAAAGTTGATCAATGCCTCCTCTTGATCCTGTGGGAGGCCAGCCCCTATGGTGAAGGTGGCGCTGGCCATCCCATCCTTGTAGACCAGCACTTGCTTTGTCTCAACTCGGTCTTGAGAGAACAACCGCTTCTTCTTGGCAGGGCGCCGCTTCTGGGGCCTCCTGGTCCTTCTTCTCGCCAGGTAGCGCGGCCGCGGCCGCCTTGAAGGCGAGCTTGAGGACCTGCAGCGCGCCTTTGGTGTCCCCTGCCACCGTGGGGACAGTGTTGTTGCTAGGCATCTTCATGAGGTTGTACACGGGGTGGGTCGCAGCCATAAACTGGGCCAAGGCTGGGTACCCCAGAATGGCATTGTACGACTGGTCGATCTTGGCGATGTCGAAGTCGATGAGCTTGGTACGGTAGTTGTCGCGGGTCCCGAAGGTGATAGGGAGATGGATCTGCCCAGGGGGCTGGTGGAGCCATCACAGACTCCGGAGAAAGGCTTGAAGGGGCGGAGCCGGCTGGGCGGCACGTAGAGTAGGCCGAACGCCTCCGAGGAGAGCATGTTGAGGCCGGCCCCGTCGTCGATGAGGGTCCTGGTGATCGCCACATGACAAATGGTGGGGTGCAGAGCATCGGGAGTGCGCCTGCCCCCGTCGTGCCGGAAGGGTGATCTTCGGGGCCGAAGGTGAGGTCGGCTTGGGGCACCGCCCAGCGCGGGGAGCCCCCTAGCCCGCCTGAGTGTTGCCTGCCTGTCGGTAGAACTGCTTGATGTGGCGGTCGGAGGGTGGCGCATGTGAGCCACCTAGGAGAGCTGCGACGACCGGGGGCGCCGGCGCCGTGTAGTGGGCGAGGAAGAGGTCACGCAGCTCCTCCCATGAGGCCATGGAAGATGCCGGCAGGTTGAGTAGTCATGCACGCGGTGCACCCACGAGGGCCATGGGGAACTAGTTGGCCTTCACCTTGTCATCTCCACCAGCCGCCCAAACTGCTTCCTCGTATGCCTGAAGAAAGGGGGCTGGATCCACCGCGCCATCGTAGCGTGGCGGCATCTCCGGTCGGAACTTGGGCGGCCACTGCACCTGCCATAGGAAGAGGGTGAAGCAGCGCATCCCCGGCGCTTCTCCAGGAACGCATGCCGACGGGGCCGACGAAGGAGCGCCTGCCATGGGGGTCAACGGCACGATCTAGAGGTCGAGGAAGAGGATTCCGGCACACCCCTGCCTGGCGCGCCAAATGTCGGATTTCAGGATCCGGCAACCCTTAAGAGGTTCAAACTCTAGGGTGCATGCGGAGATCTCAACCTGCCCAGCCTGCCTACTCGCGATCCTCCCTAGCCTAGCATGTCAAGCTCACAAAGACACAAAGACACAGAGATTTATACTGGTTCGGGCCACCGTTGTGGTGTAATACCCTAATCCAGTGTGGTGTGGTGGACTGCCTCAAGGGGCTATGGATGAACTAGTACAAAGGATGAACAAGCCTCGAGAGGTGAGGTGTTCTTGAGCTGGTGTGGTGCTCAGGTCAGAATGGATCTCTCTTTACTATGGTGGTGGCTAAGTCCTATATAAAGTGGCATTGCTCCTCTTCCCAAATATGAGCGGGAAGGGATTCCACAATGGCAGGATTTGAAAGGGAATAAGTAGTACAGTCTATCCTAATAAAAGTAGTCTTTACCTGCGAAAAGCCTCTGGTCGTGAAGCTGCGGTGGGCTCGATGATGACCTCCATCCTGCCGTCCTGGCGGTCTTGGTCTTGTTGCACCAGAATGGAACCTTTGGCTGATTCATCGGGACTCCACGCCTGTGGCTTGCCTCCCTTGCACCAAAGAGGAAACCTGCGCTCTCCACCCGCCTGGCGCCCGGCTAGCCTTGGTCGTCATGGCTCACGTCAGCTAAGCCTCATGAGGTAGCCGCATAGAACTCTCCGCCTCTCAAGAGCCCTCCTGAGGAGGCCAACTCCTTCGGGGGTCTTGGCGTCATCCGCCTCGCGAGGCTTGGCCCCTCGCCAGGGTCTTATGGTGTTGATGTCGAAGCTGGGCCATACCAGGCCGTCGATGGAGCCACGTGGTGAGCGACAGTCTGGCAGGACTGGATACCCCCAGGTACAGGACACCGACAACACGGAGGAAGAAGGGTTGGAGGACCTCCCGAGCTAGCGCTGTGTTGGAGAGAACGACACAGGCAGAGGATCAGGACCCGCCGGCAGCTGCGGGTTTCCTCCTTGCTTTCGATGACCGCGTGAACGATGCACCTAGTCCCCTAGACACACCGGCCGAAGGGATCCGGCCAAACCTGTAACCAGTGGTGAGCAGAGAGAAAATTTTGCTACCACTGTCTTGTTTAGATCTGGAAATGATGAGATAGTGAAGAGACCAACCCTAGTAAAGCAAGCGCTCAGGCCCCTGCCTATATATATATAGTGGAGTGATTATCTTTTCTCTCCACAACAAGCATTTCAATTTGTGTATGTTGCATTGAAGAAAATAAACTCTTTATTTAATGTGACTAATTGTATTACTCGTACTTACTAGTATTAGTATTGTTCACTTGTGCTCCCCGACCCTCCATTCATTGAACAACCCCACGGGTAAATAAACAAATAGTACTATTGATATAGAACGAACAAGTTCAAACTATTTTGGCTTTGAGATATCGATGGTACAGTTTGACCACATTACATCAATGGACTTAGTACTTTGAAGTAACCTATCCGTATAAACACATGTTCCGAATCGCTAGCTAGAGCTTGAACTGTATTTGTTTACATGTACCACCTTTTTCTTTTTTTCTTGCTCCATGGCGCAATTCATCGATACAAAATTATACTGCGAGTAGTTAAAAGTTGAGGGCGGGGCTTTTCCCGGGCAGTATGTGCGACAGTTTTTGTATAGCCAGTTGACAAAGAGGTGAGGGGGTGAGGGAGTAGCAGATTCAACTTACTGCTGGAAAGGTAGGGCTATGCGATTTGATAGCGCGTTACCGCTGGAAAGATGGGGTCTTGTGATATGACTACTCACTATAGTCATTAATTACTTGTGTTACGACCGGGGTGACGCCCCCCTTCCGTTCCCCACTCTAATCTGGTGCATGACACGTCGACCCGGATGCTGGCTCTCGCACATGTCGGTATAGTAAGATGGAGCAAAGAATCATGCGGTATATCTAGTGTATCTACCACTGCTCACATCTGAGGAGTACGAAACACGACAGCCCAGTGAACCAGCACGCGATAGGCCATAGAAAACAATGTAGTGATATGGCCACAAAAAATAATGTGCTACAGTCTAGTCTCTAGCATGTACAGTACTCCTCCTCTTGCTCCTCCTCTCGGTTCATCGCCATCATACTTTCCCCATTCCTGTGTTTTCAGTATCCTGCGAGTCAAAGTGGCCCTTAGACTGGTTTAGGTCCAGTCATTTTTTATAAATGTGTTATGTCCCAAATTTAATGAACATGCTCCGGTTTCCATGAAAATAATCCGGTTTGCATGTAGTAGTTCATTTATTTATTTATTCTTCTGCAGGGGGTTTGCATGTAATTCATGAGGTCTGAAATGTAAAGTATGCCGGATGGTTGCATATGCTCTGAGTCGTGTATGCACTACGACCTAAATGCTCTATGTCCCACATGTCGGTGAATGGAAGCACGTGGAAATTTCCTAGGAGTATATATAGGAGGATAAATGTGTGAAAAAATACGTACTACAAAGCGTAGCTGCGGTTCGAGAAGGAGACCTAAAGTGATGACAGGTATAGGTTGCACGCACCCAACTAGTGGTACTAGACGTACCCGTACTTTTTCCAAAAAAGACGTACGAGTACACAATACTCCTATTCTATGAACATGAGTCCCATCTGACAACAGCGTCTGTGCTATAGCTATCTCTTCTCCCTCGCTACTCTCTTCTGATTCAAACTTAGCCGACGTGCTGTGGGCGGGGTGGGGATATGCCGATAGTCGGTTTGCTCAACTGCAGCCCCACCTAACAGTGAAAATTCTAAGATAACAAGTGTTCCCTAGCTTGAGCAGTGTGTCGGACAGACCGCATGGGGGTGCGACGCAAACGGCACATGCATGTTGTACTTGTTCCACTTTCTTGTTTTGAACTTGTGACATGTAGTAACGCTCAGTTTTGAATATATATATAAGTTTGGTTGTCGCGCCAATATATACACTACTCCCTCCATGTAGGTTGGGTCACTTAAGTCAAAATTTGGCACAAAACATGATGGTGACGGACCAGTCTACCTCCGTTCTGGTTTATTGCTCCCCATCATAGTCTGTGCCAAATTTTCACCATAAATTTGACTAACAAAAGGATCATGCATGTCACCAAAATTATATCATTGAAAACTATGTTCAAATACAAACCAAACGATATATTTTTTGTTGACATGCACTAACATTTTGTCAGTTAAATCTTTGGTCAAAATTAAGCACAAATTACAAAAGAGACTAATAAACCAGGACATAGGTAGTAACTAGGACGAAGACTATGATACTACATATAATTAACGCCAAATAAGAGCAAGGGATCACACATGTCATTTAAGACTGGAATATAAATGCCATACACTAATAAAATATTAAGGCCCTGAGGCAATGTGGTGCTGGTTACAAGAGGCAATAAGAAAGATGCATCCATCGATGACCTCGTCCTCCTCGACTCAGGGCACCGACCCACCAAATGGCGGCTAAGTAGCAGTGGCTTTTGTGGCCAGGTCAATGTTCTTCTGAGCAATGGCGTCCAAAGATTCCAGCCGTGGAAGAAGACCAACGTCTTTCTGTCCTCACTAGACTTGTATTGGCCTATGTAGATGATTTCCTCATAGACGTGGATGTGCAGGTCGACGGTTTCTTGCATGGCAAGGCGATGCGCGGCGAGCTCGGCCTCCAGGTGCACATTCTTCATCGCGACCTCTGGTAGCTGCAGTGCCACTAGTGCTTCAAAGTGTTTTTCACCTTGGAGGCCGATGAGGGTGGCAAGCAACGAGGAGCCTGGGCACGTGGGCTGGAGCAGTGCGGTAAGGTCATCTAGGCACTTCCTGATAGCGGTGAACTTGTGGATGGAGCGGGCCATCATCTCGTCCATGCGAGAGGTGAAGCCGGCATCAGCGAGGGCTACGATGCCGGTGGTCACCAACACCGTCTACAAACGCTACGCGGTGTGGGGCCGCAGGCCGGCATCTTTGATGATCTGGCACAGTCGACTGCCGCTCGCGTCCAGCACCTCCATAGGTGCTTGTGGCTTCTGGTCACTTGGTCTTGGGTCTTGGATTGGAGTGAGTACTGGTTCGTATGATTTGGTAGATGGATTGGAGTGGTGTGGCGCCTTTGTATGAGAGTCCAAACTGCTTTGCATTCACATCTTGCTGGCTCCATTCTGCTCCTCCAATTAATTCCCTCTGCATGCTATTTGAGGATGCATAATTGACCGTTCAACATCTCAGGCACCGCTACCCTCTCCCTCCTTGGCATTCAAGCCGTATCAATGTAAATGCGGGTCAAGAAGAGACTAGTGATTACTAAATTGTGCTCCATGACCAAGGTGGAGGGAAAAGATAGAGAACTTAATATTTACTGTAGTACTACCATTGCATCAATGAACTGACCGCAACATGCCGTGCTAGGTAGTCTCGAGGCATTAACAACATACCCGACCCACGTCTCTTAATGGTTGATTCCTTTCTTCATGTCAACAAACAATAAACGAGGTCGAGTTAATCCAGCGCGCCTAAGTGCTTTGGGACTATAAGGTTTTCGTAAGCAATTGACATAATAACTGGAAGATCTACATCCGACGGTGGCACATATAGGACGCAAACACTAATAGAAAAGAAATGCCACAAAACCACGACACCACTCCCCTCCCCTACACATAGGACTAGCACGCGAGCATACACAACTCGCAGGTTCAGGTTGTGCTTGGCTCTTTGCCTCTTCGAGAAGTCGAACAATGATGCCATTAATGACTGGAATAAAAATGCCATACACTAATAAAACATTAAGGCCATGAGGCGATGCAGTGCTGGGTCCAGGAGGCAAGAAGAAAGATGCATCCATTGACGATGTCTTCCTCCTCGACCTAGGGCGCTGCCCCCCCCCCCCAAATGGAGGCTAACACTACTAGGGAAAAGGCTAGCAGCAGCTCGGGTTTTTAGGCTAGCAGTAGCGCGGGTGGCCGTGCTACTAATAAGGCGCTACAGCTAACTCATAGCAGTAGCGCGGTCCTAACCCGCGCTACTACTGTTGACGATATCAGCAGCGCTTTTTGGGAACGCGCTACTATTAACTAGCTGTAGCGATTTCGCCATCCCTCACTACTGCTATATCTTTCATCATTTTCCCATTTCAGTTCTCCTTTCAGATACTAGATACTAGGTACTGCTAGTAGATATCAAATTCATAAACCATTACTAGGTACGGTAGTACTCCCTTCGTTCCAAATTACTCGTCGTGGTTTTAGTTCAAACCACGACGAGTAATTTGGAACGAAGGGAGTACTAGATAACAATTTCATGCATAGCCAACATGCATCCTCAAGCAGTACAAGGTCATATCAACGGCCATCATCATATGTAGTTCTAGATGACATCGACGACGATCATCATATGTAGTTCTAGATGATATAGCCACACACACATATGTAGTTCTAGATGATATAGCCACACACACATATGTAGTTCTAGATGATATCGAAGACAATCATCATCCTCAAGCCTGGGCGGTTGGTGTTCCTGATAGTAATTAGGATGGCCTGTCCAACACGAAGATTCTTGCCATTGAGGAATTTCTTCCACCCAACCGAGTTTAAGTGTGTGCGACCGTCCGTGTCCACGCGGTAAGTACAGGTTGTGACGGAGCCCCTTGCAGTAAGGCGTAGTCCAGTTGAGCCTTCTTCATCAGGCTCGATACCATAACTCACAGATGCTCTTTGCCAATTTCTGAATAAGAAAAACATATCAATTAATAAGCATGTGATCGAACTCTACACTAAAACATATATATCATCGACTAGATTCCACACAACATACCATATCATTGGACTGTACACTAAGTAATTCACACTATTAATTTGCATTTGTAAGTATAACATACCATATCATGTCGATCAACCATGGTATTTGTCAAGCGGGTCACGAATGGCACCCCGACAAAGTCAGCACGTGGCGGAATTATGTCCCACACGTTGCACACCTCCTCCTCACTCAGCCTTGTTTTTGAGCTACGATGGCTTCATGAAGTGGGTCCTCATCATCTTCATCGAGTGGGTCCTCATTATCTTCATCATCTTCATCATCTTCGTCATCTTCCACCAGGTTGAGATAAATGACAGCTAGCTTGGGTCTTTCTGCTCGGAAGTTGAAGCTGATCAACTCACCACCAGTAAGATGCATGCGAGCGACAAAACGGGCCCATCCATCTCCTCCAATCTGCGACATATTGCGTCCTTTCTCGACCTCCATAGTGTACGGCCCCCCAGGAGCCTCAAATGTCACAGTGTCTCCTGTCAGCTTGTTGAATTTCAACCTCACATTGCATGGGACGATCTATGTAAAATAAGCAAAATGACACAATGCATTAATGCCAACACTAAAAATAAAATAGTTATTACATTTCATCTAATTTCTTACCGCCGCATGACGAAAACTCGGCTGGAAGTAGATGCCGAACAGCTTGCCAGTTGCAAGGCTGCTGGCGCATCTTGACTTGCACAGTTGACATAGTGGTGGTGGTGGTGGCGCCATTCTTCCTAAAGCAATATGAGCAAAGGATTAATGATCAACTAAATCAAAATGTTCTAAGTGAACTAAATCAACTAGCCTACTAAATCAACTAAATCAAAATGTTCTAAGTCAACTAAATCAACTAGCCTACTAAATCAACCAAATCAAAATGTTCTAAGTCAACTAAATCAACTAGCCTACTAAATCAACTAAATCAAAATGTTCTAAGTCAACTAAATCAACTAGCCTACTAAATCAACTAAATCAAAATGTTCTAAGTCAACTAAATCAACTAGCCTACTAAATCAACTAAATCAAAATGTTCTAAGTCAACTAAATCAACTAGCCTACTAAATCAACTAAATCAAAATGTTCTAAGTCAACTAAATTAACTAAATGAATTAGCCTACTAAATCAACTAAATCAAAATGTTCTAAGTCAACTAAATCAACTAGCCTACTAAGTCAACTAAATTATATCAACTAAATCAAAATGTTGCATATGAGCAGGAGGGAGAAGGAGGGGCGACTCGAGGAGGGAGAAGAGAGTAGGATGGAGGAGGAAGGCGGAGCGAGGAGGGGCCGGCCGGCGCGGCCAGTTGAGGGAGGACGGAGGAGGAAGGCGGAGCAACGAGGGGCCGGCCGGCGCGGCCAGTTGAGGGAGGACGGAGGAGGAAGGCGGAGCGAGGAGGGGCTGGCCAGCGGCGAGTGGAGAGGGAGGACGGAGGAGGAGGTCGGTACCGAGTCCAGCAGGGAGGAGGAGGTGACGGCGCGCGGCACAGACGAAGGAGGGGTGACGGGGGCGCGCGGCGCAGACGGATCGGAGAGGATTGAGTGGCTGTGTGTGTGAGTGGGTCCGAATGGAGGAGATGAGGGAGATGAATGGCTTAGCAGTAGCGCTCTTCAGGAAAAGATGCTACTGCTAAGCTACCTAGCAGCAGCGCCTTTCACAGTAAAGCGCTACTGCTATGTGTCAGCATGTAAAAATAGACTTTGTTCAATATATCAAAAACACATTGATCATCAACGATCTTTTTGTGTACAATCTGATTTGACAATATGAGTCCTCACCGGTTTAGGAACAGGTGAAGACTCATATTGCAGCCACAAATTCTACACATAGAGTTCAATGAAGATCAAGTGCTTGTCAAAGTGTGAGAAGTAACATATTTAAGGTGGTAGAAACTCTCTTCACGGAGCGAGGTGGGACTAAATTTTTGTAGGAAACTTGGCAGTAGCGCTTATCAGAGAAATGCGCTGCTACTATGCCACGTAGTAGTAGCGCGCATCACCTTAACGTGTTGCTGCTATAACTACCCTCGCGGCGGCCTCGTAGGAATTATAGCAGCAGCGCGTCTTTGGGGTGACGCGCTACTGCCATATTTGTCTCAGCAGCGGGTTTCGTCTGTCCGCGCTACTGCTAGTTAGCAGCAGCGAGTTATTTTGGAGCGCGCTGCTGGTAAGATTCTGTGTATAGGCTTTTCCCTAGTAGTGTAAGTAGCAGCGACTTTCGTGCCCAGGTTGATGTGCTTCTAAACAATGGCGTCCAAAGTTTCCAGCCGCAGGAAGAAGGCCAATGTCTTTCTGTCCTTGTTGGCCTTGTAGTGGCCTAAGTGGACGATTTTCTCATAGACGTGGATGTGCAGGTCAACGGTTTCTTGCATGGCGAGGTGCTGCATGGAGAGCGCGGCCTCGAGATGCACATTCTTCGCCGCAACCTCCGGCAGCTGTAGGGCTACCAGTGCTTCAAAGAGTTTGTCACCTTGGAGGCCGATGAGGGTGGAAGGCAACAAGGAGCCTCAACATGCGGGCTGGAGCAGTATAGCAAGGTCGTCCGCGTGCTTCTTGACGATGGTGAACTTGCAGATGGAGCGGACCATCTCTCACACATGCGAGAGGCGAAGCTGGCGTCGACGAGGGCTATGATGCCGGCGGTCAACAGCATAGTCTAGAAATTTTGCGCGGTGCGGGGCCATAGGTCGGCGTCTTGGACGATTTGGCACAGCTAACTGTCGCTCCCATCCATCGACTTCATGGGTGCTTGTGGGTTCTTTTCACTTCGTCTTGGTCTTGGATTGGAGTGAGCAGTGTTGTGCAGAGACTAGGAGGAGTAGATGGATTGGAGTGGTGGGCCGCCTTTATATGGGAGTCCAAACTATGTTGCATTCACATCGTGTTGGCTGCATTCTGCTTCTCTAGTTACTGACCTCTGCATGCTTATTGAATGAGGAGGCATCTTTGACTGTTCAGCGTTTCAGGAACTGCTACCATCTCCCTCGTTGGCATTCAAGCTGTATCAACGTAAATGCGTGTCAAAAAGAGACTAGTCAGTAGTAGTAGTCAATATTGTGCGCCATGACCAGGGCAAGGAGGAAAACGAGAGGACTCAATACTCCCTCTGTTCCTAAATATTTATAGTGTAGATTCACTCATTTTGCTCCGTATGTACTCATTTACGGTGTAGTCACTTGTTGAAATCTATAGAAAGACAAATTTTTAGGAACAGAGGGAGTATTTGCTAATTAGTAATACCATTGCATGCAATGAACTGACTATTGCATGTCGTGCTAGGTACTACGTCCCACGTCTCTCATTGGTTGATTCCTATTCATATCTAGAAACAAGAAACGTGGTCGGGTTTAATTTGGTATTATTTGATTTTTGTAAGATGACTATAACCACCAATCGACATAATAACCGTAAGATCCGCATCCGATGGTGGCACCTATTGCATGCAAACAACAATAGAAAAGAATTGCAACAAAAACTACTGCACCACGCCCCACCCCTACACAAAAGCTGCCACGCGAGCGTTTGCAACTGCCATGTTTTTGCGCTTGGCTCTTCGCCTCTTCAAGAAGTCAAACAATGATGTTACAACTTGTACAGTATCGAATCAGCTGCTGCATGTCCGTCCACCATGTGCGGGAGGGATAGCTTGTTGTAGTAAGCAAAAGCCTCTCCTCGTTTGCGAGCCACCGCGCGCATGGGCGAGGGAGAGGGCGTACTATTAGTAATCAAGCTTCTCCTTGTTGTACAAGTTGATGCGACACATCATAGCACTGGCCCCACATGCTGGCCTCTAAATTTGGCTAAAAGACCCGCAATGTACAATATTTGCTGCAACCTCTAACATTTACCCCACCAGAAATTAAAATATATATTCCTCTCTTGACTAGATCAACATGGAAACTACAATCACGAGGATGACAGGTAGGGCCAGAAGATTATATTAATCAAAAAATTGCTTCGTGACGGCCTCATAGCATGGAGCTGACCCAAATGATTTAAGCTTAGAGCCACGGTACACGCTATCCTAGACTATACTATATTACCTCCCCTACACATAAAACTGCCACACGAGCGTTCGGGTTGCGCTTGGCTCTTCGCCTCTTCAGGAAGTCGAACAATGAAGGCACTACTACAGTGGAGTACTACTAGTATGCTTCTGGCCATCTGACATCGAATGAACTGCAACATGTCCACCGCGTGCGGGAGGGAGAGCATGGAGTGAAAGGTTCTCCTGGTCCTACGAGCCACGCTCATGGGCGAGGGAGAGGGCGTTTTCACGCTTCTCCTTGTTATATGACTTGACGCGGTGCATCAAAGCAGTGCGCTCGATATATTTCAATAATTTGCATTTACTGATGAATTAATTACAACGCATGCATGTCGTCACTTTTCTTTTGATACTTGCATGTGTTGATTTAATGCACCTTGAAGTAGTATGAATATGTGATGGTAAAACTTTCTAATGCCCCGTCCCTAAAGCAAGAGATGGTGGTGCACGTGGAGGGCGAGATCATGCCAATGGAATAGGACCCGATGATGGAGGTCTCTATGGAACACACCTTGCTCCACTGCCCCTTGTGCGGATGCCTGCGCCCCTTGAAGCCTCGAGTGTACAAGGTTCGAATACACCTCATCCGTTCGGCTGATTGAGCGAGGTACAAGTTTCTAGATTGATGTGATCTATGATTAATTTGGGCAGTCCAAGGGAGGGCACATGGCCTATGCCGACTGCCGCGGCGAGTACCCCGGGAACTAGCAGCAATGCTAGAAGTGTGATCGCAGTGGCCGTTTCGATGTGCAACACATGTCAATGGACGCCGTCCTCTCCTCTGTGAGGGTGAAGTGCCCGCACAAAGGCTGTGGGCTCTACGTCACTTGCCAAAAGCTCGCAGGTCACTAGAGCGTGTGTTCACTCGCGCCCTGCAAATGCCCCGTGCCCATCCGCGGCTATGAAGGCCCGACACCGGGCTCCCCCACCACATCAGTGCCATGCATCCCATGCCCGTGCACAGGATCTAGTACGGCAAGGTGCTCCAGCTGCAAGTGCTGGTCTCGGAGCCGCGTCGCTTGCTATTCGCGGAGGACGGGCACACATTGTAATTAAAAGAAGCGTGCATGATGGTAATAACGAGCGCACATGGTTCACAAAACAAGATGTGTGCTGACATCGCCTATTCTAGTGCACCCTATGGTGCACCCATTTACGCGTCTGAGAACGCATGCCCACATCATGCCATCCGGGAATAGTGCCGCACTTCGAAACTAGAATCGTCAATAAATTTTGAGCTTGCGCCCCGTCACATTCCAAATTACTCTACCATGCTATATTCCATTGCAAACTTGTTCACACCAATGAAAACCTAAATGGTTTCCCACTTAGGAGCCTATCAGTACTCGGTTATAAATACTACCTACCCCGAGATGACTATAGATTCCTCCTCAATCCTCATCCACAAAAACAAACAAGTCTTTCATCGTCGTTCCCTTGCGTCTACCATGGCCCACATGAGTTCCGGGTTGAGAGATTACTACCAGGGAGAGGTGAGCATGGACGCAGAAGCATGAGGGATGTTCCACCTTGCCGCGAAAGCAGCCGACATGTCCTGCCGCGCTGCCGTAGGACCACGGAGGTCCCGCTGCGCCGCCGAAGCAGCACAGAGGTCCCGCCGCGCCGTCGATGCAGCAGACTGGTCCGGCCGTGATGCGTAAGAGGCAAAGATGTCCCGCAGTGCCGCGAATGCAGCAGGGAGGTCCACCTGCACCGCGGCGACCTGCGAAAATGTCTCGCGGGAAGGCGAGGACTCTCACAGGCGCATGCGCGCTATGCTCGATGGCATGATGGGTCGGATCTCCAGCTGGATGAAGCTGCAGGACGAGATGAATGCCTCGTTTTGAAAAGCCACCGGTGTCATCCGAGGACTAGGGGAGGACAAGGAGAATCTCCGCACCAAGCGTGACCTGCTAAGGGTGAAGATCGCCGGAAGGGCGAAGCAGGCGGAGGAGACTGCTGCCTTGTTAAAGAGGACGGGCGTCATGGTCAAGAAACTTATGGACGAGAATGCCATGCTCCACATCGAGCGCGAAAGGCTGGTTGAGGAATCCGTGGATGCTACCAAGCAGCATATTGAGCACATGAAACTGATGAAAGAGATCATCGCCGCTCGCCGCGAGAACTAGTCTCCGTGACCTGCAGTGCACCAAGAAAGTAGAGATCAGCGAGCCAGATCATTGTATGCATCTTCCTTCTTATTTTGCCCTTGTGTACTTCGGGTGTAGCCGCATGTGGCTTTTTTAATTATCTTCCTAGATATGTAAGACAACTATTATCCATTGTCGTCGTCCTAATATATTCATCAGTCTTGCTATAAGTCGCAATAGATGCTATATATGTCCGTCAGATCTTACATCAAGATCTGTGCAGAATTTTCTTTTCAGATTTTCTTTTTCTCTCTTAAATCTTAGTCGAGTGAGACATAGCCACGCCATTAAACAGGGGCTCAGGCGCCATTAAGAGGTCAAAGGGCTCTCCTCCTGATGAGCACGCGCAGGGGTCTGATCGCACGCCTCCCGTACTCAAAGAGCTACCCCGCACGACGCCTCCTAGCCAATAAAAAAAGGGGACGCGTGGCGGCACGTAAATGGTAAGTAGAACACCCACAGTTTCCTTTTTTTTAAAGGAGAACACCCACGGTTTCAATAATACTTGTGTTTCCGATTGTAACATGAAAACACTGTTCCAAAATGACTTTATTGATTGGTAATGTGTGTGCCTTCGCAAATCGGACAACAAAATTACCACAACATATTGGTGCCATGTTATGACACCAAACCAAGTTTCATAATTTTCATGTGTGTTTTGGATTTACAGGAATTAAAAATCCAAGTTTCTCAATGTTTTTGGCCGAGCCACGAAGCCCAAATGTTTGAATTTCATTCCCACTTCTTGCATGGGACTAGAAATTCACCCGAGCACGCACATGTGATCTTTCGACCAACTTTGGTGCACTAGAGCATATGCTTGTAGTTAAAATTTGAATTATGCACATTAAGTGACCAAAATTCAATTAATGTATAAAAAGGCCAAACGAACCCAGAATAATTCCAAAATTTGACACGTCCCTCATATAGTTCTATGTTGCCTCTGTAAATAAAATCAAGGGGGGAGGCATCGTATATCGTTTCGCACACAGAGGTGACACGTTCCCTCTCGGAACCACAAGCCTTCTTGAGAGAAGATCCGGTTTGCAAGAATCTTATACGAGAACTTGTTCCAATTCGGCTAATTTTTTTTACCACAACATGTTAATGCCATGACATGACACCATGCCAAGTTTCATGATTTTCAGGCGAGTTTGGGATTTACAGGAATTTAAAAACCAAGTTTCTCAATGTTCTCGGCCCAGCCAGGACGCCCAGATGTTTGAATTTTATTCCCATTACTTGCATGGGACCTAGAAATTCACCCAAGGACACACATGTCATGTTTCAACCAACTTTGGTGCACTAGAGCATGTGCTTGCAGTTCAAATTTGAATTATGCACATTAAATGACTAGAAACTCAATTAATGTATAAAAAAGGCCAAACGGACCCGGATTAATTCCAAATTTTAACACAGTACTCATATGGTTCTATGTTGCCTTTGTAAAGAAAATCAGGGGGAGGCAGCGTATATCATTTCGCAAACAAAGGTGACACGTTCCCTTTCGGAACCACAAGCCTTCTTGAGAGAAGATCCGGTTTGCAAGAAGCTTATACAAAAACTTGTTCCAATTCGGCTAATTTTTTCCCATGACATGAGACCATGCCAAGTTGCATGATTTTCAGGCGAGTTTTGGATTTACAGGAATTTAAAAACCAAGTTTCTCAATGTTCTCGGCCCATCCAGGACGCCTAGATGTTTGAATTTTATTCCCATTACTTGCACGGGACCTATAAATTCACCCAAGGACACACATGTGACGTTTCAACCAACTTTGGTGCACTAGAGCATGTGCTTGCAGTTTAAATTTGAATTATGCACATTAAATGACCAGAAACTCAATTAATGTATAAAAAAGGCCAAATGAACCCAGAATAATTCCAAAATTTAACTCGGCACTCATATGGTTCTATGTTGCCTATGTAAAGAAAATTAGGGGGTGGCAGCGTATATCATTACGCACAGGAAGGTGACACATTCCCTCTCAGAACCACGAGGCTTCTTGAGAGAAGCTCCGGTTTGCAAGAAGCTTATACCAAAATTGTCCGAATTCGGTCGAATTTTATACATATGAAAACAGGGTTAAGATTATCCCGAACATCTCGCTACCTAGACCATTGTACTGTGATTTGAATTCAGCATAAAATAGATACAAATATTTGCATTAGAGATCATATGGTACATGTAGTTCATTTTTAAATATGATTACTACTATATGCATGTTTTCTGTAATCAAGATAATTTTTGAATGATGGTATAACTTGACAACAATCGTATTCAAATAAGGAAAACTGATTCAAATTTAGTCCATATTGTAGACGGCAATATATATATTCATAGGGTGGCATAAAATGTTCATATAAGACGGAAGATCAAAATGTAGGACTACATCCATTATAAACCGCAAGATCGCCTAAAGATATATTCAAATCAACATAACACGGATTCAAAAACTGAAATTCGAGATCCTGGCATTTGTAATCATATAAAAAGGGACATTACTCTTTCTTGTGGCGGGAATTGATTTGTTGTTTGTTGTTGTTGAGGGAAGTGCGAATTGATTTGGTATTGTAGATGTTAAACTTGTTCTCCCGATTTTTTTACATTTTTATTGTAGTTTTTCAATGGCATTTATTGCAATATAGTAAAAGGGGACATGACTCTCTTGTGTTTTGTATCAATTGTCTTGTTTTTAGACATTAAGTTTGTTCAGCTGAACATGGAATCCACGCCTTGTTATCCCGAAATTTTCAAGCTAGAGGATGTTTTGTCTCTTCTGCTGCGAAACTCTTGCCGCTTCAACCCGCGTTGCGCCTTGTTATCTTGAAATTTCAACGCGCGCGAAAACTCTGTCCTCATCCAAAATCGGTCCCGCAACCCAGACACGTGAAATCCCCCTTGTACCCATAAGCTAGAGACATCGCCTCGATGTTGCGGGGTCAAAACCGGTGGGGTACGTTCATGACTTACCCCACATTTCAGACAAGCGCGTCCCTAAGCCATGGCTCCCCCAACCTTCCTCTTCGGTCCCCCCCATTCATACACCGAGGCCACCAAAAACCGCAAAACCCCCGCTCCTCCGTAGGCCTCCCGACCGCCACCCAGCCGGAGCCTCTTCCCCGATGACATCATCCATAGCAACAGCTCGACGCCATTCATCCAACACAATGGATGAGGATCCTTCGTCGATCTCGTCGTCCCGCCAGATCAGCCGCACCGTCCTCCACCTCCAAGGAGCTGCCCTGATGTTCACCTCGTCTATCCGCCACCTCCATCCCCATAGCACCATCTTCACCTGCCCTGCCGGAACCGCAGTACCCTCACCAATTACTCTAATGAAGTCGAGGCCTACTCAGCACCACCAAGGAGGTTCTGCACTCACCGCTGCATTTTATCTTTTATTCGATCTCATGGGGCAACCGGTGCTCGATAACGACCAGCCGTGGCGGGTCTCCATCGGCGGCACCGTCGCCGGCCACTTCCTCCATGGCGTCACTCCCCTATGTAATTGCTTCCTCGTCTGCGACTTCCACACTAGCACTAGATGTTGCTGCTCCGACTCTCGCTCGCACTGCTGCTACTACTGCTCTAGCTCTTGCTTGCATTGTTGTATGCTCTTGCTGTCGGTCGTGCTGCTGCTCTGCTCATGCTTTTGTTGTTGTTGCTGCTCTCCTCTGCTCTTGCCCTCGGTCGTGCTGCTGCTCCACTCTTTCTCTCGTTCGTGCTTGTTGGTGTACAAAAGTAGGGGCTCTCCTTTGTACCCCTTTACTTGTGCACGGGCAGCCAGAGCCACGCTCACGGACACACTTGGCAGGGAAGAGGAAGGAAGCCAAAGCCACAAGACAATCAAGGCAACACCAAGACTAGAAACGCAAAGAGCAAGAGGGCGAGGTGGACTCCCCCAGCAAGACCCTTGCCGGGCGCAGCCTCCGCAGCCCCGGCAAGAGCCTTGCCGGGGCAACTTGCCCAACGCCAGTGAAGCGCGCCACCCTTGAGCCCAAGGGTTCCAACACCATCAACCACATTGGAACCAAGGCTCGGGAGGCACCTCCATAGTGGCATGCAGATTTTCGTGAAGATCATAAGCATGCAAGATCAGATGAGGACTAGGAGATGATGATTGTCGGCAAGATCCTCGTCGTGGAAATCCACGAGACCTCCGGCAAGATCCTTGCCGGGGACGACCGTGTAGGATCGAAAGTATGTCTAGAGGGGGGTGATTAGACTACTTGACCAAATAAAAACTTATCCTTTTCCCAATTTTAGTCTTTGGCAGATTTTAGCTATCTTAGCACAAGTCAAGCAATCTCAACACAATTCAAGCAAGCATGCAAAGAGTATATGAGCAGCGGAAAGTAAAGCATGCAACTTGCAAGAATGTAAAAGGAGGGGTTGGAGGATTCAAATGCAATTGGAGACACGGATGTTTTTGTCATGGTTCCGATAGGTGGTGCTATCGTACATCCACGTTGATGGAGACTTCAACCCATGAAGGGTAATGGTTGCGCGAGTCCACGGAGGGCTCCACCCACGAAGGGTCCACGAAGAAGCAACCTTGTCTATCCCACCATGGTCGTCGCCCATGAAGGACTTGCCTCACTAGTGGTAGATCTTCACTAAGTAGGCGATCTCCTTGCCCTTACAAACTCCTTGGTTCAACTCCACAATCTTGTCGGAGGCTCCCAAGTGACACCTAGCCAATCTAGGAGACACCACTCTCCAAGAACTAACAAATGGTGTGTTGATGATGAACTCCTTGCTCCTGTGCTTCCAATGATAGTCTCCCCAACACTCAACTCTCTCTCACAGGATTTGGATTTGGTGGAAAGAAGATTTGAGTGGAAATCAACTTGGGGAACGCTAGAGATCAAGATTCATATGGTACGAATGGAATATCTTGGCCTCAACACATGAGTAGGTGGTTCGCTCTCAGAAACAGCAAGTTGGAAGTGTAGGTTCGTTCTGATTGCTCTCTCCACGAATGAAGAGGAGGTGGAGGGGTATATATAGCCTCCACACAAATTCTAACCATTACACAGAACTTGCAAACTTGGTGGGACCGAATTAGTAAAATCGGCCGGACCGATTCAGCAAATCTAGTGACCGTTAGGATTTTCGGTGGGACCGACATGCAACACTGTAGGACCGATATGGTTAGGGTTTAGGGCTTAACATAATCTCGGTGAGACCGATTACACAAACTTGGTGGGACCGATTTTGGTAATAAGCTAACCAGAGAGTTGGTCAGGTAAACTCGGTGGGACCGGTTCGCTCATTTCGGTGGGACTGAAATGTTACGAAAAGGAAACAGGGAGTTTACATTGCAATCTCAGTGAGACCGATCGCTCATCTCGGTGTTACCGAAACGTTATGAAGGGAAACAGAGAGATTACAACCCCATCTCGGTGAGACCGAGATCCCTATCGGTGAGACCGATTTGCCTAGGGTTTGTGCAGTGGCTATGACATCTAAACTCGGTGGCGCCGGATAGAAAAAATCGGTAGGGCCGAGTTTGACTTTTGGTTTAGGTCATATGTGGATGTGAGAAAGTAGTTGAGGGCTTTGGAGCATATCACTAAGCACTATGGAGCAAGAAACTCATTAAGCAACACCTCATCCCTCCTTGATAGTATTGGCTTTTCCTATAGACTCAATGTGATCTTGGATCACTAAAATATAAAATGTAGAGTCTTGAGCTTTTGAGCTTGAGCCAATCCTTTTATCCTTAGCATTTTGAGGGGTCCACTTTTCTCATCCATGCCATGCCATTCATTGAGTTTTTCCTGAAATATTCATCTTGGAATGATGTTAGCTCAATGAGCTATATGTTGTTAGGAATTACCAAAACCACCTAGGGATAGTTGCACTTTCAATCTCCCCCTTTTTGGTAATTGATGACAACATATAGATCAAAGCTTCGACAAATGATAATAAGAGTGAAAAACATTGCCGCTTTGAGAAGTATGTGATAAGCAAGAGCTCCCCCTAAATTTGTGCATAGTCTAAGAATTGCTTTGGACTACAAATGCATAAAGAGTTAGGCTCATGGGTTACTCTTCCATGTCACATACATCTTGGTGGAGCGCTCAAAATGATAATAATTGAATACATGCACTCATCACCAAGCAAAGTGAATGATCATATAGAGATAAACAGGATAATGTCATCCAACAAGCATAAATGTAGCATATGATCAAACACATGATCATCCAGGTATCACACAGACATGAATTATCTCAAACAAGCAAGTAAAGTTTAACCACCAAAGCAAGAGAGAATAAAAAGCAACACTCTTTCTCGAAGCCTATGATCTATACATTTTTCTCCCCCTTTGGCAACAAGTTACCAAAAAGTTCATAGAAAATGCATAGCACTAAATCGTCTCTCAGGCTTGATCTTCAGGTGGTGGTGTAGAGATGGCTCCTTGGACGAAGACTTCAGTAGATGTGGATGGAGCTGGAGGTGTAGGTGCTAGAGCTGGTTGCACTGGAGCTGTAGGAGCTGTAGCTGGTGCAGATGAAGTGGCTCTGGTGTCTGTCACTGGCACTACAGCTGATCTCTGAGCTCTAGGCACTCTGGCAAATGCATCAGTGGTTGTCTTGCCCTTCCTCTCCTTCATATCATCCTGAAGGTGCTCGACAACAGACTGGATCTCAGTTACCTTCACATCCAAGTCATAGAACTTCTGCTCCATGATCCTCTCCAGGCTCTCCTGGTTTTGAGTCAAGGTGGCCAGCCCCTTCTCAATCCTCAGAGTGGATCCAATCAAGTAGCCTAGCTCATCTTGTTTGCTCTTCAAAAAGTACTGAGATGCCTCTTCCATTGTTGGCATCTTGGTAGCCTTCTCTGTCCTTCTCTTCTCCTTCTTTGCTTGAGCATGCATAGAAGATGGTTCATAGTCATCCATCACCACTTGGTTGTCCTCAAAGTCTGGATAGATAGGCATGTGATCCTTGTCCAACAAGTATGTGCCAATGCCCATCTTGGAGTTAATCAGCTCCTGGATCTGTGGGGCATACCCACAACTTCTCTTTTGGTCAGCTGCTGTCCTCTTGATAGTCTCAACTATGAGGCTCATGACCTTGAACTTCTGTGGCATATCAAATAAGTGTAGCAAGTTTATTGCATGGCCTCTAATCATGTTGTGATCACCTGACTTGGGAAAAAGAGTGTGCCTGAGGATCCAGTTAATGGTTGGCAGTCCTGACAGAAGGTAATGTACTGATCCAAACTTATGTGTTTCAACTGCAGCATCTGGGATCTCCTTGTACATATGTGCCATAGTGTTGTGATCCATCTTCTTCTTGGCATAGACATCCAAGTCATCCTCTTTCTCCTTAGGTGCATTGATCAGATTTGCCCATTCTTCAATAGATGATTGGTACCTAGTACCTTCAGACATCCATACTATCCTGCCATCTAGATAGAAGTGTGATGTGGAGTAGAATTGCATTATGAGCTCATCATTCCACTTTGTGAGCTTCTGCCCAACAAAGTCTGCCACTCCACAAGCACTAAAACTGTCATACACACCAGGATAGTGTTCTTCATTCTCCTTCATGTAGGTCCAATCCACCCACCTCATGTCACACACTATAGGCTTCTTGTCCAGCAACACTGTCTCATAGAAATCCTGTTGTTCCTTAGTATGGAACCTGTAGTCAACAGTAGTCCTTCTCTTGGCTGCATAAGGATCAGACAACCTCCACTGTCTGAGGCCTGCATCCTTTCTCGGCTTCATGTTCTCAGCCACAGGATGAGCATCATTATGATCTGGAATTTTTGGCTTCAACTTTCTCAAGACATGCTCTTCATCATCTTCCTCTTCAGTAACAGTTTCAGGCACTGGGGCCTTGTTCTTCTCAGCAGCAGATATGTTTCTGGTATTCCTCTTAGGTGCAATCTTGGGCTTGGAGGCAGCTTTGGGTGCTTCTTTGGGCTTTGATGATGCAGCCCCTGACTTGATAGCATCATCCATAAGCTTCTGAGCCTTGGGTGCTGGTGCAGCAACCTCTTCTTCTTCTTCAGAGTCTCTCCTCATAGAGGGATTGCCAAGAACTTTGGCAGTAGTGGTTCTGACTCTCTTTTTCTTTTTGTCTTGGCCAACTGCTTCATCTTCTGACTCAATAGTAAACTTCATGGTTTCTCCATTGGCAACCTTCCTAGGTTTGGAAGTGGGTATCCTTCTTGCAGGTGCCTTCTTCTGCACTCCTGGCTTAGTGGTTGCAACTGAGCCATACTCCTTTTTGAGCACTTTCTTCTTGGAAGTGGCCTCATCCTCAACTGCCACATAGTCTTCATCCTCAGATTATGAGGTTTTCTTCTTTCTGGCCCTGGTGGTAGCTTTGGGTAAGTTGCTTGGGGTGCTCCTGCTACCATCATCAGAGGTGCTAGAGGGACTAGTGCCCTCACTCATTTGAACCTGCTCCTCTGACTTGTTCTGGCTAGCACTTTGATCAGACATAGTGCAAACACTAACTGCAGACCCTGTGAATAGATATAGATGGGATAGAGTGGATGAGCATCACAAAATACAGAGGTTTTTGCAAAAGAATGAGTCAAAAACTTAGTTTTAGTTTTCCACAGAAAGCATTTCGGATAACCGATTTGTAAACTCAGTGATACCGAAGCAGCTTTTGGAACCTAAACTAGTGAACTTGGTCAGACCAAGTCACAGTTCGGTGGCACCGAGACTGCTAGGGTTTCACAAAGTCTTGAACTCGGTCACACTGATTTGCAATTCTCGGTCAGACCAAGAATCACTTGTGCAATGGCCTTAGCCGAATCGGTGGAACCAAGTTCTACAACCCAGTGGGTCCGAGATGGTTTCGGTGGAAACCTAACCATAAATTTTCAATTCATCTCTAATCTACGGAGTGTTTTGACTAGACAAGATTATTTCAATCGTGGCAAGATTCATGGCGAACACAATGTGCTAGGAGTCGGACGGGGATAGCACAATGATCGAGTCCATACCCTAGTTCGGTGATGAACTCACTACGGTGGCAACGGAGGGGGTGATTTCCATTGACGGCGGCGGAGACCAGCGAATGGAGGCGGCTGGCGACGAGGAGGACGATCCGGAGACCCTGGAGGCAGAGCGGGCTACGCGCGGGTGAAGGAGTTTGGAGAAAGTTTCCAAATTTTGCCCGTGGGTATATATAGCCCGACCCTGTCGGTGTGACCGAGTGGAACAACTCGGTGGCACCAGGATTCATAACTGCTGATAGTTACAGCAACTCGATGTGACCAAAAAGTTCAAATCGGTTGCATCGAGATTGAAAACCTAGATCGACTTAGTGACCTCAGTATGACCGAAATGGAAGAATCTGTCAGACTGAAACGCACAAAGAAGTTTTGGAAGTTTAAGTATATGACGAATTGGGGACTCCGAGTGCTCCTCACACAGAGTGGTTCGAATCTGACTTGATCAAATTTTGTGATGTAGCATGAATAGAGTTTGAGACAAGAAAAGCATAGCTAGCTAGAGAAGGTTCTTAGGCATTCTTGTCCATCCACTTGGCAAAAGAAAAGTAAATCAATCAATCAAAACAACAAGTGGATGTCCTCGAATGAGTAAAATATGCAACCAACATGCTCACACAACAAAGCATGCACAACCAATTCTAGCATCTATCAAGCAATTGGCGATGACTAAGTCATCTATATATGAGTATATTGACTTAGGAGTCAAATGAGAACATTTGATCATAGGTCATACTCATCGTTTAAACTCAAGTGGGGTTACCACTTTTACATAATGCATTGATGTGTTCACACCATTAGAGTTGCTTTGACTCAATTCTTAGAGTAAAGCTCCCCCTAGATGTGAGATCCCCCCCCTTAGAGGGATGAACTAACCTTGGATTTTGTCGATGATGACTTCATGTACGTGTTGAAGATGTGGGTGCTCAATGTTGATGTAGGTCATTTGGAGCAATCCTTTGGAGTGAGTTGCACTTTAAATACCTACACGGGTTAGTCCCACAAGGAACAAACAAGGATATCCATAGACATAGAGTGATGCACACACAAGATGATGTCTATGAAATAATTAGGTTACCTTGTCCCTTGTCTTACCAACAAGAGGGTTTGTGACTCCTTGAACTAGTGCAAGATGTGGAAGTTGATTGCACTTGTTATTCCCAAAATGATATGAGTGGAATATGTTGGCGGAGTCACCCTCATGAACTCTCTAGTTCTTCTTCTTCGGGATCCACATCATCTTGATGGGAATCTTTGGAGTTGTAGTTGTACTTGATGAAGTAGAGCTTGATGTAGTCTTGGGAACCCACTTGACCAAGGCCTTTGGAGCTTCTTCAAATGCATCAATCTCCTCTTGAAGCTTATCCTTGCCCTTTTGCTTGTGGTCTTGTGGTGGAAGATCATCTTGAGCTTGTGTCCCTTTGAAGGAAGTAGGATCGTACTTCTCTTGTTGAGGAACAAACTTCATCTTGGGGTATTGATCTTCTTCCCACTCAACTCCATTGGCATTCAACTTTCATTCAAAACCAACACCTTGGTTCTTTCGGTGCCTTCCTTGCTTGCGTACAATTTCCTCAAATTTCTTACTCCCGGCAAGGCTTTTGTAAACACCTTTCTCTATGATTCCCTTCAATAAGCTATTTTCTTGCTCAAGTGTAACTTGGCTAAGAGAATCATTAGTGGAATCAAGAGAACTACTAGAAGCAACAATATTGGATTTAGCATGATTATTGTTACTACTAGAGGAAGAATCCTTCTTGTTCTTGTTAATAGACTTGACTTGAGGCATGTAAGCAGATAAGAGTAAACGCTTGGCAATATAAGAAGAACTTTTCTTACGGAGATCATCATTGATTGCCTTTAAGAACTCATGCTCTTGCTCAAGGTTGAGCTTTTCAAAGCGTAACTTCTCATGAGTCCTTAAAAGTTCTCGATGATCTTCTAAGATAGTTTCATGAGCTAACTTAAGAGTGTTTAGTTCTTTAGTTAGAAGCTCAATCTTCTCCTTATCATTGTCATTCATTTTATCATGATTAGCATGATTAATTGACGTTTCATCATAGTACTCATCACAAGAGCTGTCAACAAGTAAATCATCATCACCTAACAAGTCATCTTCATCACTATTGAAATCAACATACTCGGGGTGTGTTACCTTTGGGCCTTTATCCATGAAGCATCTTCCAAGTCCTTCATTTGGTGAATCAAATATATCGTAGGAGTTGGTTGACACAAGTGCTATACCGGCAACACCTTCATCTTGAGTATATTCGGAGTCGGAGTGATAGCTTCTCTCGGAGTGATTGTCAGAGTCGGAGCTGGATACCCATTCACCAACATGAGCTTGATGTCTTCATTTTGTGTAGCTCCTTGATGACTTGTCCTTCCTTTCCGAATCCTTGCTTCTCCAGGATGTTCTTCGTTCATAACGATCATCTCTACTCCTCCTCTCTCTTGGTGGTGATTCTTCTCTTCTACTTCTTCTCTTTGGTGATTCTTCTCTTCTTTTGTAGGGTGCCGTACACTCATTGGAATAGTGTCCGGGTCTCCCACAATTGTAGCAATTGCGCTCTCGACTAGAAGATCTTTTGTCATTGTAGGACCTTGACTTGGAGCATCTCGCTTTGCTTCCATTCTTGTAGAACTTGTTGAAGTTCTTCACCATTAAGCTCAATTCTTCATTGAAGGTTTGTTTCTCAATTGAAGATGTGGGGGCTTCACATGAGGCTTTGTAAGCACCACTTGACTTGTTGTGAAGTTCCTCCTTATCCTTGAGTGACATCTCATGAGCAAAAATTCTTCCAACGACTTCCATTGGCTTGAGATCTTTGTAATTTGGCATCATTTGGATCAATGTGCACACGGTATCATATTTTCCGTGCAAAGCTCTTAGGATCTTCTTGATGATGAATTTGTTGGTCATCTCTTCACTACCTAGGTCGGCAATCTCATTTGTGATAAGAGCAAGCCTAGAGTACATTTCAGCGACACCTTCACCATCCTTCATTTTGAACTTGTCAAGTTGACTTTGGAGCACATCCAACTTGGATTCCTTGACAGAGTCGGTACCTTCATGCATATCAATCAAAGTATCCCAAATTTCCTTTGCATTCTCAAGACGGCTGATTTTGTTGAATTCTTCGGGGCACAATCCGTTGAAGAGGATATCACAAGCTTGAGCATTGTATTGCAGCATCTTCAACTCTTCCGCGCTAGCTTCACGGTTCGGTTCTCTCCCATCAAAGAATTCACCTTGCAAGCCAATACACACAATACCCCAAATGGCAGGGTTATGTCCAAGAATATGCATTTTCATCTTATGCTTCCAACTAGCAAAATTAGTACCATCAAAGTAAGGACCTCTACGTTTATAATTTCCCTCACTAGACGCCATTCTCTCCTAGGTTGTGAAACCAAGGCTATGACCACCAAAAGCTATGGAAATCAAAGCAAATGGAGACCAAAGCTCTGATACCACTTGTTGGATCAAAAGTATGTCTAGAAGGGGGTGATTAGACTACTTGACCAAATAAAAACTTATCCTTTTCCCAATTTTAGTCTTTGGCAGATTTTAGCTATCTTAGCACAAGAAAAGCAATCTCAACACAATTCAAGCAAGCATGCAAAGAGTATATGAGCAGCGGAAAGTAAAGCATGCAACTTGCAAGAATGTAAAGGGAGGGGTTGGAGGATTCAAACGCAATTGGAGACACGGATGTTTTTGTCGTGGTTCCGATAGGTGGTGCTATTGTACATCCACGTTGATGGAGACTTCAACCCACGAAGGGTAACGGTTGCGCTAGTCCATGGAGGGCTCCACCCACGAAGGGTCCGCGAAGAAGCAACCTTGTCTATCCCACCATGGCCGTCGCCCACGAAGGACTTGCCTCACTAGCGGTAGATCTTCACGAAGTAGGCGATCTCCTTGCCCTTACAAACTCCTTGGTTCAACTCCACAATCTTGTCGGAGGCTCCCAAGTGACACCTAGCCAATCTAGGAGACACCACTCTCCAAGAAGTAACAAATGGTGTGTTGATGATGAACTCCTTGCTCTTTTGCTTCAAATAATAGTCTCCCCAACACTCAACTCTCTCTCACATGATTTGGATTTGGTGGAAAGAAGATTTGAGTGGAAAGCAACTTGGGGGAGGCTAGAGATCAAGATTCATATGGTAGGACTAGAATATCTTGGCCTCAACACATGAGTAGGTGGTTCTCTCTCAGAAATAGCAAGTTGGAAGTGTAGGTTCATTCTGATTGCTCTCTCCACGAATGAAGAGGAGGTGGAGGGGTATATATAGCCTTCACACAAAATCTAACCGTTACACAACTTGCCAAACTCGGTGGGACCGAATTGGTAAACTCGGTCAGACCGATTCAGCAAATCTAGTGACTGTTAGGATTTTTGGTGGGACCGACATGCAACTCGGTATGACCAATATGGTTAGGGTCTAGGGCTTAACGTAATCTCGATGAGACCGATTACACAAACTCGGTGGGACCAATTTTGGTAATAAGCTAACCAGAGAGTTGGTCAGATAAACTCGGTGGGACCGGTTCGCTCATTTCAGTGGGACCGAAATGTTACGAAAAGGAAACAGGGAGTTTACATTGCAATCTCGGTGGGACCAATCGCTCATCTCGGTGTTACCGAAATGTTATGAAGGGAAACAGAGAGATTACAACCCCATCTCGGTGAGACCGAGATCCCTATCGGTGAGACCGATTTGCCTAGGGTTTGTGGCAGTGGCTATGACATCTAAACTCGGTGGCGCCGGATAGAAAGAATCGGTAGGGCCGAGTTTGACTTTTGGTTTAGGTCATATGTGGATGTGAGCAACTAGTTGAGGGCTTTGGAGCATATCACTAAGCACTATGGAGCAAGAAACTCATTAACCAACACCTCATCCATCCTTGATAGTATTGGCTTTTCCTATAGACTCAATGTGATCTTGGTTCACTAAAATATAAAATGTAGAGTCTTGAGCTTTTGAGCTTGAGCCAATCCTTTTATCCTTAGCATTTTGAGGGGTCCACTTTTCTCATCCATGCCATGCCATTCATTGAGCTTTTCCTGAAATATTCATCTTGGAATGATGTTAGCTCAATGAGCTATATGTTGTTAGGAATTACCAAAACCACCTAGGGATAGTTGCACTTTCAAACCGCGATGCCACGGCAAGACGCTTGCTGGGACCCCGACAAGACCCTTGCCGAGGACATCAGCGGGGCCGCTGCCAGGCCCGCACCTGCCAAGACTCCACCGCCATTCCCATGCGGCTGCCAGCCCAGCCAGCTAGGCATGCACCTGCATGGCGACGGGTGGCCTCTAGACCAGCTCAGCAAGCACCTGCGTGGTGGCATGCAGATCTTCGTGAAGACCCTGCCACCGCACCAGCTCAGCAGCCCACCAGCTTACACGCCACTGCATGCCTCGTTGTCTCGGACGCGCGTCGAAGCTAGGGGAGGCGGCGACGGATGGGACGGGCCTCATTATCGTCCCCAATAAAGCAAGGGGACACCTAAGGGGTGCATTTAATGTGTTTCATCCCGTAATGACAGGCGATAAGCTCAGCCACTATACACTTTCCACCTCCTGTGTGCCACTGTGGCGTCCCCTTTTTCTATAAAAGGAGGCCTGAGGCATACTTCAGAGGGATTCGGCTTTTTGGACGACGCACACACCGTAGCTAGTTCAAGAACACAAGAACACTCAAATAAACACCAAAGCAGGACTAGGGTATTACGCATCCTCGCGGCCCGAACCTGGGTAAACGATCTTTGTGCTGGCTCCTAGACCCGCTCTTCTCACGACCTCGTGTTCGCCGACTGTAGAAGGGATTCCAGTTATCCCATAGGTGTCGTTTCCACTGACATCTTTGGCACGCCAGGCAGGGGGCGCAGTTGTGAAAATCCGGTCTAGCAGCTAGTCCAGTAGTTCTTTGTCACCATGGCTCCCAAGAGGAAGACAATGACAACGATCGGTTCATCCGGAGCCGGACTACCCGTACTAGTGTGGGCAAGTAGCGGGGAGGTCATGGACAGAACCTGGGGCACGGCCCGCGAACACCCACATCGCTCTGGCGGTCAAAGCCTGGCGAGCGGTGTCGTTCGTGCGCAAGACGATGGGCTGCATGCTACCAAATCCAAAGATGGAGCTAGGACCCCCCAGGCGGCGGGGGCCCTCCAAGGGCGGCGTCGTGCCACCTACAGGCAGCGCGGTGACCTCCAAGTCACCTATGCCGGCGCCCACGACATGCTCTTCCCAAGTTGTGCGCGATGAGTAGCGTCACCACGCTGGTGACCCTGGGTGCCGCCATGGGAAGAGTCCTGCGCATCTTTCGCAGGACGAAGGAGGCCAGCATGCACGCCGAGGCACTAGCAAAAATGGCGTACAGCCGCAAGGCCGCGATAGAGCTCCTTCTAACGTGCTTAGAAGTCGAAGCGCGTCACAGTCCACGCAGATTTCACCGCCACCCGCGCCGGCTGAAGCTTTGGCACGCGCGCAACTGCTCCTCGACTTTCCTCCTACTGTGGAAAAGCTCGACGAGTGGAGATCCACCATACGGAGCCTCGTCGGCGCCGCCAGCCAAGATGAGTGCGACCGGCAGGGCCCGTAGGCCGACGCTCCGTCGAGCCACCGCAAGCCAGTGGTGGAAGTGCCGGAGGTGGTGTAGCCACGGTGCACTCTCCTCCCCCACGCCAGTTACCGCGGGTGTCGGTCCATCGTGATGACGCTTGTGATAACATTTCCATAGCGTCATCCAATCCACGGACCCACCGCGATCAGCGCCAAGTTATTCGGGAGCGAGCCCTTGAAGACGCTCGAACCACCATCGAACGCCGGCGTGATGCGCGCCCCCAGTCAGATAGGCGGGCAGGGCCCACTATGGACCACTCGGCACCGGGAGGCTACGATGGCCTGCCCTACGAGGTGGGTTGCCCAGCCTTTACCTGTGAGCTATGGCAGTTCTAGTGGTCCTTCCACCGGACGTTCAAGCCCAACATTGGCGAGAAGTACAACGGCAAGACTCACCCGTCAGAGTTCCTCAGCATCTACACCATCGCGATGCAAGCTGCTGGAGCCCGCGACGACAAGGTGCTTGCCAATTACTTCCTGTTGGCACTTAAGCCCAATGTCATGTCATGGTTGATGCACTTGTCGGCGGATTCAGTTTCTTCTTTGTCGGATTTGTATCATGAGTTCGTTGGTTCCTTCACTGGAGGCCATCAAGCTCATGGCCAGGCAAGCGATCTGCATATCATCCCCCAGAAGGAAGGTGAAAATATGCACAAGTACATACAGAGGTTCAGCCGGGTGCAGTACAACATCCCAGACATTCACCCCGCTGCTGTGATCAGCGCATTCCATCAGAATGCGTGCAACTGCAAGATGCGTGAAGAGCTGGGGACGAACAAGGTCAAAGATGTGGCCGAACTTTATGTTCTGGCCGATAGGTACGCTCGAGCTCAAGAGGGAAGAAGTACCCCCGCGAGGACGCTGGTGCGAAAACCGACTCCACAGACGAAGGCACCGCCACCCCGATGAAGATGGGCCGGCGTCGCAACAGAAAGAGCAAGGGCAAGGCCGTGCTTTCCATCGAGGGATTCCACGACACTGGTGGTGCCAAGAAGGCCAAGGTAAGCGACCCCGGCAAGGAAGTTGTCGGGTGCGCCGCTTGCTGAGCCTTGGCGGCTGCCGATAAGCTAGGAAGCTCCAACATGTAGTACTACAATATCCACCGCACCAAGGGCCATGACCTCCAGAACTACCGACAAGTTGAGATGCTTGCTGAGAAGCAAAAACCTGAGTATGAGTTGCGGACAAGGACAAGGGTCAAGACGGTGCCGAAGGATCCGGCAACAAGCATGGCGGCCAAGGAGGCCGCCGTGGCAAGGATAACCAGCAAGAGAGGCCCGCCCGAGGCCGCGACAAGAAGCAGGAAGACGATGATCATGATGAGGACGACGAGTCCGGCGACCATGAGTTTCAAAAAGCTACGGAAGCCATGTGCGTCGATGGTGGCGCCTCGCTGTACACCTCTCACTACCAGCTCAAGCAGTGGGCGTGTGAGATCACAGCGGCAGACCCATCATTCGACGCACAGAAGCCACTAAAGTGGTCCAGCACGCCTATCATCTTTGACACCGAGGACCACCCTGATCGCACAACTGCGGTCGGGTGTTTGCCATTGTTGGATTCACCAACGATATGCAACCTCAAGGTGACGAAGATGCTAGTTGACGGCGGTGCTGGTCTGAACATGATCTCGCCTATTGTGATCAAAAGGCTGCATATTCCTGATGGAGACCTCGAAGAGACGGGCACATTTCAAGGGATCAACATGGGAAGGAGTCGGCCGAAGGGTAAGGTCACGCTGCCCGTGACGTTTGGAGGCGAGTTGAACTACAGGACGGAGAGAATTGTCTTCGATGTAGCCGAGATCCCCTTTCCCTACAACGGGATCCTCGGCCGCCCGACACTAGCCAAGTTCATGGCGGCGTCACACTATGCCTACAACACGCTCAAGATGCCTGGGCCGATGACCATCATCACCGTCCCCTCCAACAAGAAGGATGCGCTAATCTGCGCTGACCAACTCTACCAGAAAGCAGTTGCAGCGCTGCCGCCAAGGCACTTGCTCCTGCTGCCGAAGCCCCGGGAGGGAAGAAGACCGGCAAGACCTCTCGCACCCACTCCGGCAAGCACACCTCTTCAGAGTGTTGTGCTCCCATCGAGGACGTGCCAGAGAGCTCCACCGGCAAGAGAAAGAAATCCAGAGCTGCACCACCAAAGACCAAGAAGGTGTCCGTTAAGGAGGATTGTATGGGAGGGGCTTTCACCATAAGCTCCACCCTCAATAGCAAATAGGAAGGCACTCTCGTCACTTTCCTGCGGGCGAATGTCGATGTGTTTGCACGGCAAGCATCCGACATCCCCAGCCTTCCCAGTGAGGTGATTGAGCACCATCTTGCTTTCTGTCCTCATGCGTGACCCGTTAAGCAGAAGGTCAGGAAGCAAGCTTTGGAAAGGGAGGAGTTCATCACAGAAGAGATCAGGAAGTTGGAAGCGGTAGGCTTGGCGAGAGGAGTGCTCCATCTGACGTGGTTGGCCAATCCGGTGGTGGTGCGCAAGGCAAATGGGAAGTGGAGGCTATGTATTGATTACACAGATATCAACAAGGCTTGTCCAAAAGACCCTTTCCCGTTGCCGCGCATTGACCAGATTGTTGACTCCACGGACGGGTGTGACCTATTATCATTCCTCGACGCCTACTCAGGATATCACAAGATTTTCATGACGATAGAAGATGATGAGAAGACAACATTCATCACCCCATGTGGTATGTATTGCTTTTACAAATGCCTTTTGGGTTGAACAGTGCTGGCTCAACCTTTGCAAGAGCAGTCCAAATTTGTTTTGAGCCCCAGCTACATAGAAATTTGGAAGCTTATATGGATGAGATAGTGGTCAAAACCAAGGACAAGGCAACACTTGTGCAAGATTTGGAAGAGACGTTTGCAAATTTGCGCAAGATCAACCTCAAGCTGAACCCTGAGAAGTGTGTCTTCAGTGTTCCGTCTGGCAAGCATCTCGAGTTCTTTGTGTTGCAGCGTGGGATTGAGGCGAATCCAGACACGATCAAGGCCATTGAGCAGATTGAGGCACCTAGGGGGATCAAGGATGTGCGTCGGCTCACTGGCTGTGTTGCTGCCATGAGCAGATTCATCTCCAACTCTGCTGAGCGTGCCCTTCCCTTTTTCAAAATCTTGAAAAAGGCGAGCCGAATGGAATGGACCCTAGAGGCTGAAGCAGTGCTGCAGGACTTGAAGAAATACCTCTCCTCCACGCCGATATTGGTTGCGCCTAGACCACAAGAGCCGTTGCTGCTGTATCTAGCGGCAACAAATCAAGTGGTCGGCCCCGCGCTAGTAGTGCAGAGGGAGGTTGGCGAAGGGACAGTGGCAATGGCGGGACTAGTGAATGGTGAGCCAGAGCTCCCCCCGGCAGGGCCTGGTCTTGGCAAGGCAAGGCCCCCGGGAGGGTCTGACACCGGCGGGACAGGGCTTGTGCAACCAAGTGAAGTGGTGCAGAGGAAGAAGATGATGCAGCACTCGGTTTACTTTGTCAGCTCCCTCTTGCAGGGGGCTAGGTCAAGGTACTCCGGTGTGCAGAAACTGCTCTTCGGACTCCTTATGGCCTCGAGGAAGCTACGTCATTACTTCCAAGTGCACGAGATCACCATCGTCACCCGCCTCCTGTTGCAATGGATACTGCATAACCCGGACACAACCGGGAGGATTGTGGAATGGGCCTTGGAGCTGTCAAGCTTTGGTTTGAAGTTTGAAAGTACTTCGACAATCCAAAGCCGAGTCTTGGCAGAGTTCATTGCAGAGTGGACGTCGACGCCCGACGAAGAGATCCAGGAGACCACTCTTCCTGGCAAGGAAACAAGTCACAACTAGATTATGTACTTTGACGGGGCTTTCTCGCTGCAAGGCGCTGGTGCCGGTGTGCTGCTCGTCCCACCCACCGGAAAGCACCTCAAGTATGTAATCCATATGCACTTTCATAGGGAGATGTCGACGAACAACACTCCTGAATACGAGGGATTGCTTGCCGGTCTCAGGATTGCGGCAGACCTCGGGATCAAGAAGTTCATTGTCAGAGGTGACTCACAGCTTGTCGTCAAGCAAGTCAACAAAGATTATCAAAGCCCGTTGATGGAGGCCTACATCGATGAGGTGAGGAAGCTGGAGGAGCATTTTGACGGTATACAGGCGGAGCATGTTCCCGCGTGGAGAACGACATCGCCGACTACCTGTCGAAGCGCGTTGCCCTCAAGCTACCTGTGGAACCAGGTACTTTTGTGCTTCGGTTAACTCAACCATCCGTTGAACCATCGACAGAGTAGAACAAACGGAGGAAATCAGGCCCCGGCAAGTACTTTCCCACCGAGCTCCCAGGAGCCGCTTGCAAAGATGTTGTCATGGACACTGAGCCTGTCGTGGGGCAACTGACTCCGACAGGGTGTCAAGCCCTAGCCGTAGAGACAGCCGCTCCCATGGCAAAGGAAATTCCTTTAGTCCTTGCCGTCGAGCCCCAGGCTCCGGCATGGGCACAGCATACCATCCAATTCCTCCAAACAGGGGAGCTTCCTAAGGAACAGGAAGAAGCGGAGAAAGTAGCCCGTCGGTCTGCCATGTACCAGTTTGTTGACAACATTCCATACAAAAAAAGACCAAACGGTGTGAAATTGATGTGCATTCCCTGGGAGGAACGGCTGGAGCTGTTGGCAGAGATACATGGAGGCATATGTGACTCCCACATAGGGTCGAGGGCCCTTGCCGGCAAGGCCTTCCGGCAAGGTTTCTTATGGCCCACTACCCTCCAGGATGCAACGACACTAGTAACCAAGTGTGAAGCATGTCAGTTCCATTCAAAGAAGCTTCATCAGCTAGCTCAAGCCCTTCACGGTCTGGGGGCTCGACATAATGGGCCCTTTCCCCTGCGTTGTCGGGGGCTTTGAGTACTTGTACGTTGCAATCAACAAGTTCACAAAGTGGCCGGAGGTGGAAGCAGTGAGGAAGGTGACAGCGCAGTCAGCCGTCAAATTCTTCAAGGGGCTAGTCTGCCATTTTGGTGTGCCAAATAGAGTTAGCACCAACAACGGCACACAGTTCACAAGCCGCACCTTCATGCAATACATCCAAGACCTCGGCAACAAGGTCTGTTTCGCTTCCATGGCACATCCACGGAGCAATGGCCAGGCGGAGAGGGCAAATGCTGAAGTTCTGCGAGGCCTAAGGACAAAGACTTTTGACAGGCTACACAAGGGCGGAAGGCGCTAGATTGATGAGTTGCCGGTGGTTCTTTGGTCGATCAGAACGACGCCAAATCGAGCCACCGGCCAGACACCCTTTGCCCTGGTATACGGTGCAGAGGCAGTTCTCCCCATGGAACTCACATACGGGTCACCTCAAGTGCTCGCTTATGACGAGCTTGAGCAAGAGTGATTGCGGCAAGATGACGTAACACTCCTCGAGGAAGATCGTCTTCGGGCGGCTGTGAGAGGAGCGGCGCTACCAGCAAGCCTTGCACCGCTACCATAGCCGCAAGGTCCATGCCCGAAGCTTTGAGGAAAGCGACCTTGTTCTTCGCGTGTTTAATCGACCAAGAATTCCAACAAGTTGACGCCGAAGTGGGAAGGCCCTTATCGGGTAATGCGAGTCACCAGGCCCGGTGCAGTCTGCCTGGAGATCGAAGATGCCATTCCAGTGAGCAACTCCTGGAACATCGAGCATCTTTGCAAGTTTTACCCATAAGGCGCGGTTGCTGGGCCCCCCGGCAGACCACCTTTTGTACAAGCCTTGCCGGCAAGTCATGTAACCCTTTGTACAAAGCAAGGCGCAGACCCTGAGCGAAAATAAATGAAGCGCTGGCGCCCTAAGTTATAGCATGCATGCTAGGTTGAGTCTCTCCCTCGGTTAGGGTTGATAGTGCTTAGCAGCGACTAACCCCTAGCATAGAGGTCGAGTGTGCGTCTCTCTGTTCCTTTCCATCCTCTTTGGTTCGCAAGGTACATGGACATTTCTGTTGAGCTATTTGGAAGAAAGAGAACAAGCCGGCGCTCCGGTCCTGGCAAGCCAAGGTTGCCGGGGGCTGCAGGCACAAGGGTCCAACCACGGCAAGCCAAGGTTGCCGGGGGGCTGCAGATATCTTTCATCCCCTTTTGTGCATTTCCGTATGGAATTGGGACGTATGAAACCTCATTTTATTCCTAGGCCACCGTGCTCCCCTTTTCCTGTACCCAATCCATGTGTCGGAACTTGGTTGTAGTCGCGGTGGCAAGGAAGCAAACGAAGGGCCTAACCCTACTTCGCCCCTGCCTCCGCCAAAAGTTTGAGTATGGTCGAATCGAGTAAGGGGGCGGCAAGGCCTGTTGCTGGGCGACAATGTTTATCTTAAAAATAACAAGGATTCGTTCCTTGGCATGGGCTTCGCTCACGCACAAAGAACCCGGCAAGCACCCTTTTTTCATTAATACGTCCCATACAGGTACAGTTCATATGGAATATAAGCATGAGCAAGGGGATTACAAGTTTTAAATTTAACTAAGGACCATAGGCTTACAAACTAAAAAGAGATAAGATGCCCGTAATCCCTTTCTTGTTCCTCTCCCCAGGAAACGGAACAACATAGCAGACGGACAAAAGGAGTGCCAAGGCGAGGTACGAGCAGCAGAAGACACCAAGAGAACATCCCGGTGGCCGTCCGAAAGAGGGCTGGTGATGATGGTGCCGGGAGAAAAGCCAAAAGATGAGGCAGCGGGCCGCCAATACATTATGAAGGCGTCGGTTCCATCGTACTCCGAGTTGACGGCCCGCCACCCGCCTTCTCCGGCCTTCCCATGCCAGCCGCCCAAGGAGGGGACTGAAAGTGCAACTATCCCTAGGTGGTTTTGGTAATTCCTAACAACATATAGCTCATTGAGCTAATGCTATTTCAAGATAAATATTTCAGGAAAGCTCAATGATCGGCATGGCATGGGTGAGAAAATTGGACCCCTCAAAATGCTAAGGACAAAAGGATTGGCTCAAGCTCAAATCTCAAGACTCTACATTTTCTATTTTAGTGATACAAGATCACATTGAATCTATAGGAAAATCCAATACTGTCAAGGAGGGATGAGGTGTTGCTTAATGAGGTTCTTGCTCAAAATGCTTAGTGATATGCTCCAAAGCCCTCAACTACTTTCTCACATCCACATATGACCTAAACCAAAAGTCAAACTCGGCCCCACCGATTCCTCCTATCCTACGCCGCCGAGTTCAGATGTCATAGCCACTGCCACAAACCCTAGGCAAATCGGTCTCACTGATAGGGATCTCGGTCTCACCGAGATGGGATTGTAATCTCCCTGTTTTCCCTTCATAACATTTTGGTCCCAGAGAGATGAGCGATTGAGGGAGTCCTGGATTAGGGGGTGTCCGGATGGCCGGACTATAGCCTTTGGCCGGACTCCTGGACTATGAAGATACAAGATTGAAGACTTCATCCCGTGTCCGGATGGGACTTTCCTTGGTGTGGAAGGCAAGCTTGGCGATACGGATATGTAGATCTCCTACCATTGTAACTGACTCTGTGTAACCCTAACCCTCTTCGGTGCCTATATAAACCGGAGGGTTTAGTCCGTAGGACAGAACAACAATCATACCATAGGCTAGCTTCTAGGGTGTAGCCTCTCTGATCTCGTGGTAGATCTACTCTTGTACTACCCATATCATCAATATTAATCAAGCAGGAGTAGGGTTTTACCTCCATCGAGAGGGCCCGAACCTGGGTAAAAACATCGTGTCCCTTGTCTCCTGTTACCATCCGCCTAGACGCACAGTTCGGGACCCCCTACCCGAGATCCGCCGGTTTTGACACCGACATTGGTGCTTTCATTGAGAGTTCCTCTGTGTCGTCATCTTTAGGCCCGATGGCTCCTCCAATCATCAACAACGATGCGGTCCAGGGTGAGACTTTTCTCCCCCGGATAGATCTTCGTATTCGGCGGCTTTGCACTGCGGGCCAATTCGCTTGGCCATCTGGAGCAGATTGAAAGCTACGCCCCTGGCCATCAGGTCAGATTTGGAAGTTTGAACTATACGGCTGACGTCCGCGGAGACTTGATCTTCGACAGGTTCGAGCCACAGCCAAGCGTGCTGCACTGTCACGATGGGCATGATTTAGCTCTGCCGCCGAACAGTGCCATGGGGGCCGCACCAGTGCCCGCTCCGACCCTTAGTTCGGAGCCGATTGCACCGATCGAGGACGGGTGGCTGGACTCCGCCTCGGGGGCTGCAATCTCTACGGTGATAGAGCCGAACACCAACCCTGTCCTTTGCGAAGCTCGTGACTCCAAGGTGCCGGACTCCTCTCCGGACTACAAACCTTCCGTGCCCCTGCCAATCGAATCCGATTGGGCGCCGATCATGGAGTTCACCACCGCAGACATCTTTCAGCACTCGCACTTTGGCGACATCCTGAATTCACTAAAGTCTCTCTTTATCAGGAGAGCCCTAGCCGGACTATGGTCAGCAAGGTTGGGATGCGGACGACGAAGAAATTCGACTCCCACCCACCACCCACTTCGTAGCCACTTTCGAAAGTTTAAACGACGTGCTCGACTTCGACTCCGAAGACATTGACGGTATGGACGATGATGTAGGAGACAAACATGAACCAGTACCTATAGGGCACCGGACAGCCACCTCATCTCACGATGTATACATGGTGGACACACCTAAAGGAAGCGACGACGAGGAACAACGGGACGCCACGAGGGATCATTCCCTCGAAAAGCAGTCAAAACGGCGACGTAAGCGCCGCTCAAAGTCCCGCCTCGACAAAGACAGCAGCCATACAAACCCAGCGATAGAGCTGGGCGAACCAGTGGACGACGAACATGCTATCGAGTAACCGTCCGAACAGGACAACCTGGATAAACAATCCGTCCCCGGCGAAGATAACAGTCCGGACGATCTCGCGCCAGACAAGTTGTTGGAGCAGAAGAACCTCCACAAAAGGCCCGTCGCCACTGCGCGTAGCCTGAAAAAGCAGAAGCAGAAGCTCAAAACAGCGGAAGATGCGCTCAGAATCAGATGGAGCAAAGTACTCAACACCGCAGACAAATATGGCGATAGTCGCTGAACAAAGAGCTACCCAAAGCGAAAACTACTGCCCGAATTTGACGAGGAGGCCGTAGAGCCCCCGCAATCAAAGAACAAGGAGACCACCCGGTCGGATAGACGACCCCATGGCAAACATACAGCGGCAAACGACACCGCACACAAGCCGGCACGCGATCCGCACACGAATTCGCATCAAAAAGATGGCCCAGTTAGATCTATCTACGGGCCAAGAAAGCAAGCTCTAGTAAGCAATGCAACACATCAAGTATCCGAATATTATGGTACACCTAAATATAGGGGTGCCGCACTCCCCCTATGTTTCACCGATGAGGTTCTGGATTGTGAATTTCCAGTGGGATTCAAACCCGTAAACATAGAGGCATACGATGGAACAACAGACCCTGGAGTCTGGATCAAGGATTACATCCTCCACATACACATGGCTAGAGGAGATGACCTCCACGCCATAAAATATTTACCCCTCAAGCTTAAAGGGCCAGCCCGGCATTGGCTCAAAAGCCTCCCCGAAAACACCATTGGAAGTTGGAAAGAGCTCGAGGACGCTTTTCGGGCAAATTTTCAAGGGACCTATGTCCGACCTCCGGATGCAGACGATTTAAGTCACATAACTCAACAACACGGAGAGTCAGCCCAAAAATTCTGGAATAGATTCCTTACTAAAAGGAACCAAATAGTCGACTGTCCGGACGCCAAAGCCTTAGCAGCTTTCAAACACAACTTCCGAGACGAATGGCTCACCAGACACCTTGGCCAAGAAAAGCCAAGAACAATGGCCGCCTTAACAAGCCTCATGATCCGCTTTTGTGCGGGAGAGGATAGCTGGCTGGCAAGATGCAGTACCAGCGACCCAAGTACATTTGAAGTCAGGGATGGAAACGAGAAACCGCGACGCGGCAAGGACCAGCGCTGGACAAAGGGAAACAGCACGAAGAGCACGGCAGTCAACGCCGGATTCAAAAGCTCACGGCAGAATCATAAAAAACTGCCCCTTAAGGATAACAAGGACGAGCTATCTAACTTAAACAAAATCTTGGACAAGATATGCCAAATCCACAGTACTCCCGGGAAGCCTGCAAACCATACCCACAGAGATTGTTGGGTCTTAAGCAGTCCGGCAAACTCAACGCCGAACACAAGGGGCTCGACACACCAAGCAAGGATGATGACGAACCCCACAAGCAGAGCACCGGAAAACAAAAGAATTTCCCACAAGAATTCAAAACAGTAAACTCACTTTACGTGACAAAAGGGAAAAACAGAATGGCGCCCATAGAGATACGCGCCATACGGCCTATCCCAGAGGAGTCCCGCCACTGGTTGTTAAAACCAATCACCTTCGACCATCAGGATTACTCTAGAAGTATCCAGAATGCAGGATGGACTGCCTTGATATTAGATCCGATAATCGACGGACTCCAATTTACACAAGTCCTAATGGACGGCGGCAGTGATCTAAACCTGCTATATCTGGACACAATCCACAAAATGGGGATAAACCCAACCAAAATTCGCCATAGCAACACTTCCTTTCAAGGGGTAATGACAGGCCCATATGCCCATTGTACGGGCTCTCTACTGCTAGAAGTTGTGTTCGGCTCACCCAACAACTTCCGCTGTGGAAAGTTAACCTTCCACCTCGCCCCATTTGCAAGTAGCTACCAAGCACTATTGGGACGCGAAGCTTTCGCCCGCTTTAACGCAATACCGCATTATGCATCCCTCACATTTAAAATGCCCGGTCCGCGAGGCATCATCTCCTTAAAGGGAAATATCGAGTGTTCCTCGAGAGCGGAAGATTGTGTGACTGCCTTGACAGCCACACACTAAACCGGCTTCACCAATCAAAGCACCTAAACAGGTCATTCAGACCCCGGACACGGTTAGATGAGTCCGGTGTAAACATAAAAGGGCTTACTAGCCGCATACCCCTGCACAAGGGGCTCCGTGCATGTACAACAAGAGATAATAAAGCTTAACTTTATTCATTTTTTGAATCGTACTTTGTTTATTTAATATAACGTACATTCTTGCATGATCTTTTTCAACTAAGTTCCTCTCTTTTATAGATGAACACCGTGCTACACCCATCCAGGATACGGCACAACGGAGACACAGGCGCAGACGTGCAGTAGGGACCCGTGACAAGGATTCTTTTCAGATTAAGACCCTGCATAAACCTTTTTTACTGTCTCTTGTTGATACACATCCCCTGTTTTCTTGCTATAACCGAGGAGGAGGCTGGCGTTTTGGCATGGGCCACGTCAGAATTTTGCGCGTACCTGGACACCAGGGGCTTATTACCAAGGGCGTTGTTCAGCCCGTTTTCATAAAGACCGAATACCTTAGGGAGTGTTCGACATCTCGAGTTAGGCCTTATATGCATCAGCTCCGAATCATGTCTTTGGTCAAATGTTGGGTTTTCTCAGCTCCTGTGTTTTGCTACCTTACGTTCCGCTCTATCGGCTAAGGCGGCACCAGGAGAACTACTACGATTGTGCCCCGGTTCGGCCAGGCGAGCACCTCAATAGAGAAAGCCAAAAACTGACTGTCATCATATAGCCTGAGACTGGTCAACCACTCGATGACCCGCCAGAATCTTTAGGATTCCTCCGCCTTGACGAAGGGTCGTTTCCCGGTCAGGCACTTACGCGCCCCGAATTCGGGTGAGCGCGGTGCCCCTAGGGGCTATATAGTAGCCCCACTGTCAAACTCCTATGGCTAAGTGAAACTGATAAAGCATTATAGTCTGGTTGCCTAGTTTGCCGCGCTACCACCTCCTTTATAGGACCAAGACATTGGATCAAGTGTGAAAATGTGCCTTTTGCAAACACCCCCGCATTATATGCGTGGGGGCTGAAGCCGAAGACTGCCATCTTTCAGGTTATATACACATATACATTAACGGCCGCACAGGAGGTATTTTAATTCTTGAAGGCACAAGTATAAAAAGCTTTTATATTTCATCGAAACATTGTTTCACAATAATACATGTTATTCGAGCATAATATCCTTCGAGCACTGCGTCTCTATTAAACGAGCGCCCTACAGAACTTCCTGAAAATAGTGCTCGACAGGTACTCGGCTTTCGTCCGAATCTTGGGATGCAACATCGGTGGCCTTCATCTCCGCCCAGTATGTCTTGACACGGGCAAGAGCCATTCGCGCACCCTCTATGCATGCCGACCTCCTCATTGCATTGATATGCGGCACCGCACCAGGGAACTGATGCACCAAGCCAAAATAACTCTTTGGCTCGGGCCTCTTCGGCCACAAAAGACTCACGACATCCTTCATGGCAAGTCCGGATAACCTATTCAGCTCCGCCCATTCGGCCAAGCGATCAGTTAATGGAAGTGGGTGCTCTGGATTATGGAACTGCGACCAAAAAACCTTTTCCATTTCGTGATCCTTTTGATCCCGGAAGTGTTCGGCCGCGTCCGCGGCACTTGCTGCCAAGTCCAGATAAGCATCCTCCGCACTCCACAGCTGGTCCAACTGAGCATATTTAGGATCCATGAATTTCCTCCACAGCAGAAAGGGCTTTCCAGCCGCGATATCTCCGGCCTGACGTAGCTCCTTCTTCATAGCTCTCGTCGCAGAGCGAGCATCCTTGGCCTCGGTAGTGGCCTTCTTCAGGTCCTCTTGTACCGCTAGATCTTCTTTTTCAAGAAGCTTGCAGTGGTTGGCAGCATTCTTCAACATCACGGCCATCTCGGCCATTTCCTTCTTGCTTCGGCAGTGAGCAGCCTGTTAGGCTTTTAGCTCTTCGGCCGCCTTTAAGGCAGCCGCATCACTCTTTCTGGCCTGCTCCTTAGCTCGGGCGAGCTCCGCCCGAAGGTTCTCCATGGCAGCGGCACCATCTGCATCAAGCATACATGTTGTAAGGCACGGCCATCAAGCTCCCTTACCAGGTGTCCGCGGAGAAATTGCATACCTTGTGACTCGTCAAGTCGCTTATTGACAAGTGCGATGTCGGCATCCGCCATGTCAAGTTGCCGCTTTAGTTCGGCAAATTCATCAGTCCGGCCAGCCACCGGACCCTTCGCCACCTACATAGGAAGGGCGACATATTATACCTGGGATTATGATCCTCGGCGCGCTGTCATTTTTTGACAACACACCGAGCCTCATGGGCTACTATCTACACAGGGCACATTTTATAAGCAGAACTGTGAGAAGGTACATCATTTTGCGTACCTCAAAACCTGTCAGTAAACTTCTGACGGCTTCATGCAATCCGCTCTCAGCGGATGAAATCCTTTCAATCACCGTACCCATTAACGCACGGTGATCTTCTGAGATAGACGCCCGCCCGAGCAGATCCTTCAGCTCCACCGACCATACACCAGGTGGTGCCGGACTCGTTCGATGGCCTTTTTCGAAGGTCGGACGCGGAGGGCTTTGAGGGGACATACGACTGCCTTCCGGCCCCTCCGGACTCGGAGAAACCCTCCGTGACGACACCTCGGGGTCGCCCACCTCGCAAGACGGTACGGCAGGGGGAGGCATTTCGCTCTCCATCATCTCCGGACGAAGATCCCCCGAAGATGAGCTCTGCTGAGAAGGGCTGAGATCCGAACTATAAGATAAAATTTTGGTTATCTTCATCAGAAATAGGGCAGGGATATCCTTTATTTTAAAAAGAACTCCCCTTTTTACTCACGGCTCGGTGGAGGGCTGATCCCCTTGGGGGCACAATGCGGCCGAGGCATCTCTCGGTGCAGGACCCTCTGATGAAGATTTCTTCCCCCACTTTGAGACCATGGTCTCCGGGTCTTCAGAGGCGGTCCTCTTCTTCCCTTGGATGGAGGTATTCTTGATCCCTCCTTTCCTGACAGCCTCCTTCACGGAGGCGGTAGCTTCCTTGTTGCCCCTTCACCTTCTTCCGAAGGCGCAACCTCCAGCATCCTGGTTAACACGGGATCCGGCGTGGTCTCAGGGAGGGGGGCCGGACACCTGATTAACTTTGCTTTCGCTATCCACTCTTGTTCAAGGGACAGCTCTTTTAAAGGGCAAGTTCGTGATAAATATGGGATAGCGTGTCCGGGTACAGGGCTACTTACTTGAGTATCCGGGCGATTGCAGCTCAGGCCTGCGTCCTCGGTCAAGTCCGGACACATCGCTTGTGATCCAAAGAAAAGCTTGTACATCTCCACGGGCGTCGCGCCCATAAAATGTTGGAGAGCTCATGGTCCCTCCGGGTTAAATTCCCACAGGCGGACTGGGCGACGTTTGCAGGGCAGGATGCAACGAATTAGCATGACCTGCGCTACTACGACCAGAGTGATCTCTCTCTCTAGGAGGTCTTGAATGCGGCCCTGCAACAAGGGCACATCCTTGGACGGCCCCCAGTCAAGTCCTTTATTGACCCATGACGCCAGCCGCGGTGGAGGACCTGAGCAAAAGGCAGGTGGCGCCACCCATTTGGTTCCCCTGGGAGCTGTGATATAAAACCACTCTTGTTGCCATAGGCTGAGCTCCTCTTGAAAAGAGCCCTCAGGCCATGGAGCATCAGCATTCTTGCTTATAACATCCCCTCCGCACTCTGCCAGTTGCCCCTTGATCATCTTTGGCTCCACTTTGAATGTCTTGAGCCACAATCCGAAGTGAGGGGTAATGCGGAGGAAGGCTTCGCATACGATAATGAACGATGAGATGTGGAGGATGGACTCCGGATCCAAGTCATGAAATTCCAGCCCATAGTAAAACATGAGCCCCCTCACGAAGGGGTCCGTCGGGAAGACTAGCCCCCGAAGAAAGTGAGACGCAAACACTACGCTTTCGCTAGGCTTGGGAGTGGGAATAACCTGCCCTTGGGCAGGCAGCCTATGCGAAATTTTGCCAGGTAGATACCTGGCATCTCTTAGCTTTAGCACGTCTTCTTCCGTAACGTAGGAAGGCATCCACCGGCCTTGCAGGTCGGAGCAGGACATCATCAAAGGTCCGAAGCGCCTGAATCTGGAGCTTTGGGTGTTGGTCTCGAGGCGAGGGGCGGATTCGATTGAGATTGAAAGAAAGGAGCGGAGCCTTGGCCTCTTTATAAAGAGGTTGAATACCAAGAGCCTTCCCCGTGACCGTTCGGGACTCGCCTTCAATAGAGGAGACATGCCAACGGGCACGACTGGGTTACCCACGCCCGTATTATTGAGAATCCCGGAATAAGGGGACATGATCTCTGCTTTGACAAGACGTGCCAAGGAAAACCGCCTCGCTAAACGCGCTGAGGTGGGACAGTAAAAACGATTCGAATAAAGGCTTGGTCGTGGTGTGATGTCACGCCACGAAATACGTCAGCAGATTGAATTTGTGTAAATATTATTCTCTCTACGGTGGTATGTGGAACTTATTTTGCAGAGCCAGACACTATCCTTGTGTTCAAAATCTTCTATGAAGTATTGGGAGGAGGAACCCACCTTGCAATGCCGGAGACAATATGCGCGCCGGACTCGTCGTCATTGAATCCTGGTTCAGGGGCTACTGAGGGAGTCCTGGATTAGGGAGTGTCTGGATGGCCGGACTATAGCCTTTGGCCGGACTCCTGGACTATGAAGATACAAGATTGAAGACTTCGTCCCGTGTCCGGATGGGACTTTCCTTGGCGTGGAAGGAAATCTTGGCGATACAGATATGTAGATCTCCTACCATTGTAACCGACTCTGTGTAACCCTAACCCTCTTTGGTGCCTATATAAACCGGAGGGTTTAGTCCGTAGGATAGAACAACAAACATACCATAGGCTAGCTTCTAGGGTTTAGCCTCTCTGATCTCGTGGTAGATCTACTCTTGTACTACCCATATCATCAATATTAATCAAGCAGGAGTAGGGTTTTACCTCCATCGAGAGGGCCCAAACCTGGGTAAAAACATTGTGTCCCTTGTCTCCTGTTACCATCTGCCTAGACGCACAGTTCGGGACCCCCTACCCGAGATCCGCCGGTTTTGACACCGTCAGCGATCGTTCCCATCGAGATTGCAATGTAAACTCTCTGTTTCCCTTTTGTAACATTTCAGTCTCACCGAAATGAGTGAATCGGTCCCACCAAGTTTACCTGACCAACTCTCTGGTTAGCTTATTACCAAAATCGGTCTCACCGAGTTTGTGTAATCGGTCTCACCGAGATTATGTTATGCCCTAACCCTAACCATATTGGTCCTACCGAGTTGCATGTCGGTCCCACCGAAATTCCTAACGTTCACTAGATTTGCTGAATCGTCCGACCGAGTTTCTCAATTCGGTCCCACCGAGATTGGCAAGTTGTGTGTAACGGTTAGATTTTGTGTGGAGGCTATATATACCCCTCCACCTCCTCTTCATTCGTGGAGAGAGCCATCAGAACGAACCTACACTTCCAACTTACATTTTCTGAGAGAGAACCCTGTGTTGAGGCCAAGATATTCCATTCCTACCTTATGAATCTTGATCTCTAGCCTTCCCCAAGTTGCTTTCCACACAAATCTTCTTTCCACCAAATCCAAATCCTGTGAGAGAAAGTTGAGTGTTGGGGAGACTATAATTTGAAGCATAAGAGCAAGGAGTTCATCATCAACACACCATTTGTTACTTCTTGGAGAGTGGTGTCTCCAAGATTGGCTAGGTGTCACTTGGGAGCCTCCGACAAGATTGTGTAGTTGAACCAAGGAGTTTGTAAGGGCAAGGAGATCGCCTACTTCGTGAAGATCTACCGCTAGTGAGGCAAGTCCTTCGTGGGGGACGGCCATGGTGGGATAGACAAGGTTGCTTCTTCATGGACCCTTCATGGGTGGAGCCCTCCGTGGACTCGCTCAGCTGTTACCCTTCGTGGGTTGAAGTCTCCATCAACGTGGATGTACGATAGCACCACCTATCAGAACCACGACAAAAACATCTGTGTCTCCTATTGCGTTTGCGCTCTCCAAAACCTTCCCTTTACATTCTTGCAAGTTGCACGCTTTACTTTCCGCTGCTCGTATACTCTTTGCATGCTTGCTTGAATTGTGTTAAGATTGCTTGAACCATGCTAAGTTGCTAAAATCTGTCAAGAACTAAAATTGGGAAAAGGATAGATTTTTATTTGGTCAAGTATTCTAATAAACCCCCCCCCCTCTAGACATACTTTCGATCCTACAAGTGGTATCAGAGCCTTGGTCTTCATTTGCTTTGATTTCCATACCTGTCATAGCCTTGGTTTCACAACGTAGGAGAGTATGGCGTCTAGAAGGGAAATTACCACCGTACAGGTCCTTACTTTGATGGTATTAATTTTGCTAGTTGGAAGCATAAGATGAAAATGCATATTCTTGGACATAACCCCGCCGTTTGGGCTATTGTGTATATTGGTTTGCAAGGTGAATTCGTTGATGGGAGAGAACCGAACCATGAAACTACCATGGAAGAGTTGAAGATGCTGCAATACAACGCTCAAGCTTGTGATATCCTCTTCAACGGACTGTGCCCCGAAAAATTCAACAAAATCAGCCATCTTGAAAATGCAAAGGAAATTTCGGATACTTTGATTGATATGCATGAAGGTACCGACTCCATCAAGGAATCCAGGTTGGATGTGCTTCAAAGTCAGCTTGACAAGTTCAAAATGAAGGATGGTGAAGGTGTCGCTGAAATGTACTCTAGGCTTGCTCTTATCACAAATGAGATTGTCGGCTTAGGAAGTGAAGAGATGACCGACAAATTCATCATCAAGAAGATCCTAAGAGCTTTGGACGGCAAATATGATACCGTGTGCACATTGATCCAAATGATGCCCAATTCCAAAGATCTCAAGCCAACGGAAGTCATTGGAAGAATTCTTGCTCATGAGATGTCACTCAAGGATAAGGAGGAGCTCCACAACAAGTCAAGTGGTGCTTACAAAGTCTCATGTGAAGCTCCCACATCATCAAGTGAGAAACAAACCTTCAATGAAGAATTGAGCCTAATGGTGAAGAACTTCAACAAGTTCGACAAGAGTAGAAGCAACGAAAGAAGTTCCAAGTCAAGGTCCTACAATGACAAAAGATCTTCTAGTCGAGAGCGTAATTGCTACAATTGTGGAAAACCCGGACACTATTCCAATGAGTGTATGGCACCCTACAAAAGAAGAGAAGACTCTCCAAAAAGAAGAAGTGGAAGACAAGAATCACCACCAAGAGAGAGAAGGAGTAGAGATGATCGTTATGAACGAAGAACATCCCGGAGAAGCAAGGATTCGGAAAGGAAGGACAAGTCATCAAGGAGCTACACAAAACAAATACATCAAGCTCATGTTGGTGAATGGGTATCTGATAACCCACAAGTGTAGGGGATCACAACAGCTTTCGAGGGTAAAGTATTCAACCCAAATTTATTGATTCGACACAAGGTGAGCCAAAGAATATTCTTGAGTATTAGAAGTTGAGTTGTCAATTCAACCACACCTGGATAACTTAGTATCTGCAGCAAAGTATTTAGTAGCAAAAGTGGTATGATAATAAAGGTAACAGTAGCAAAAGTAATGTTTTTGGGTTTTGTAGTAGTTGTAACAGTAGCAACGGAAAAGTAAATAAGCGAAGAACAATTTGTGAAAAGCTCGTAGGCAATGGATAAGTGATGGATAATTATGCCGGATGCGATTCCTCATGTAATAGCTATAACATAGGGTGACACAGAACTAGCTCCAGTTCATCAATGTAATGTAGGCATGTATTCCATAAATAGTCATATGTGCTTATGGAAAAGAACTTGCATGACATCTTTTGTCCTACCTCCCATGGCAGCGGGGTCCTAGTGGAAACTAAGGGATATTAAGGCCTCCTTTTGATAGAGAACCGGAACAAAGCATTAGCACATAGTGAATACATGAACTCCTCAAACTACGGTCATCACCGAGAAGTATCCCAAGTATTGTCACTTCAGGGTTGTCGAATCATTACACATAATAGGTGACTATAGACGTGCAAGATAGGATCAGGAACACACATATATTCATGAAAACATAATAGGTTTAGATCTGAAATCATGGCACTCGGGCCCTAGTGACAAGCATTAAGCATATCAAAGTCATAGCAACATCAATCTCAGAACATAGTGGATACTTGGGATCAAACCCTAACAAAACTAACTTGATTACATGGTAAATCTCATCCAACCCATCATCATCCAGCAAGGCTACGATGGAATTACTCACGCACGGCGGTGAGCATCACGAAATTGGTGATGGAGGATGGTTGATGATGACGACGGCGATGAATCCCCCTCTCCGGAGCCCCGAACGGACTCCAGATCAGCCCTCCCGAGAGAGATTAGGGCTTGGCGGCAGCTCCATGTCGTAAAATGCGATGAAAACTTTCTCTCTGATTTTTTTCTCCTCGAACGTGAATATATGGAGTTGGAGTTGAGGTCGGTGGAGGTCCAGGGGGCCCATGAGACGGGGGCGCGCCTAGGGGGAGGGGCGCACCCCCCACCCTCGTGGACAGGGCGTGGGCCCCTGGTCTTGATTCTTTCGCCAGTATTTTTTATATTTTCCAAAAAGTGCCTCCATGGATTTTCAGGACATTCCGAGAACTTTTCTTTTCTACACGTAAAACAACATCATGGCAGTTCTGCCGAAAACAGCGTCAGTCCGGGTTAGTTTCATTCAAATCATGCAAGTTAGAGTCCAAAACAAGGGCAAAAGTGTTTGGAAAAGTAGATACGTTGGAGACGTATCAACTCCCCCAAGCTTAAACCTTTGCTTGTCCTCAAGAAATTTAGTTGATAAACTGAAAGTGATAAAGAAAAACTTTTACAAACTTTGTTTGCTCTTGTTGTAAACATGCAAAGCCATCATTCAGGTTTCATAAAATATTATGAACTAACCATACTCATAATAACACCTAGGTCTCACAGTTACTCATATCAATAGCATAATCAGCTAGCGAGCCATAATAATAAAACTCGGATGACAACACTTCCTCAAAACAATCATAACATGATATAACAAAATGGTATCTCCCTAGCCCTTTCTGAGACTCTCAAAACATAAATGCAGAGCACCTTTAAAGATCAAGGACTGACTAAACATTGTAATTCATGGTAAAAGAGATCCAGTCAAGTCATACCCAATATAAACTAATAGTAATGAATGCAAATGACAGTGTGCTCTCCAGCAGGTGCTTTTTAATAAGAGGGATGATGACTCAACATAAAAGTAAATAGATAGGCCCTTCGCAGAGGGAAGCAGGGATTTGTAGAGGTGCCAGAGCTCGATTTTAAAATAGAGATTGAATAACATTTTGAGCGGGATACTTTTGCTGTCAACGCAACAACTATGAGATGGATGTATCTTCCATACTACATGCATTATAGGCAGTTCCCAAATAGAATGGTAAAGGTTTATACTCCCCCAACCACCAACAAGCATCAATCCATGGCTTGCTCAAAACAACGAGTGCCTCCAACTAGCAACAGCCCTGGGGGAGTTTTGTTTAATTATTTGGATTTGCTTTGATCTTTTTGGATCATGGGACTGGGCATCCCGGTTACTGACCCTTTCTCGTGAATGAGGAGCGGAGTCCACTCCCCTTGAGAATAACCCACCTAGCATGGAAGATATAGGCAGCCCTAGTTGAAACATGAGCTGCTCGAGCATACAAAACAGAATTTCATTTGAAGGTTTGGAGTTTGGCACATACAAATTTACTTGGAACGACAGGTAAATACCGCATATAGGAAGGTATGGTGGACTCATATGGAACAACTTTGGGTTTAAGGAGTTTGGATGCACAAGCAGTATTCCCGCTTAGTACAGGTGAAGGCTAGCAAAAGACTAGGAAGCGACCTACTGAGAGAGTGACAACAGTCATAAACATGCATTAAAATTAATTTACACCGAGTACAAGCATGAGTAGGATATAATCTACCATGAACATAAATATCATGAAAGCTATGTTGATTTGTTTCAACTACATGCGTGAACATGTGCCAATTCGAGTCACTCAATTCATTCAAAGGAGGATACCATCCCATCATACCACATCATAATCATTCTAATAGCATGTTGGCACGCAAGGTAAACCATTATAACTCATAGCTAATCAAGCATGGCACAAGCAACTATAATCTCTAAATGTCATTGCAATTACGTTTACTTCATAATAACCTAAATCAGAAACGATGAACTCATCATATTTACAAAAACAAGAGAGGTCGAGTTCATACCAGCTTTTCTCACCTCAATAAGTCCATCATATATCGTCATTATTGCCTTTCACTCGCATGACCGAATGATGTGTATAATAATAAGAGTGCACGTGCATTGGACTAAGCTGGAATCTGCAAGCATTCAACTCAAAGAGAAGACAATGTAATATGGGCTCTAAGTTAAATAAACAAACATGCATATGAGAGCCACTAAGCATTTTCAATATGGTCTTCTCGACCCCCAAAGGAAAGAAAAGAAAAGAAAACTATTTACACGGGAAAGCTCCCAACAAGTAAAAAGAAGTACAAGAAATCTTTTTGAGTTTTCATTTTAATTTCTACTACAAGCATGGAAATTAAACTAACTGATTTTTTTGGTTTTTCTTAAGGTTTGTCAAACACACAAGAAGAAAACTAGAAAATGAAATTTAAACTATCATGGATAATACAATGAAAGAGTATGAGCACCGACGACTAGTGTGTGAACATGAATGTAAAGTCGGTGAGAAATACGTACTCCCCCAAGCGTAGGCTTTTGGCCTAAGTTGGTCTAATACCAAGGACCGCCTGGCTGATATCCGTAGTTGTAGCTGGGGTCGTACGGAGATGCAGCAGCAACTGCCTCCTGAGCTGTGGCATGTTGGCGAGCTGCCTCCGCTCTCCCCTCGTGTTCAGCTGCTTCCTCCTTGGTGACAACATATCTTCCTTTTGCCTAATAATCAAAAAGGTGGGGGCAGGAAGAGTAACATGGACGACGTTGCGTCTGTTATAGATTAGTCGATATTGGAGGAATTGTTCAATCCTCCATAGAAATTGATGATTGACCATAGGTTCATAATCCAAATAAACAGGAGGTATCAACATATCTCCCTCTCGTGGGGCTATACCAAGATAATTAGCCACACGGGTTGCATAAATTCCTCCAAATAAATCTCCCTTTCTACTATTATTCTGCAACCTACGTGCAACTATTGCCCCCAAGTTATAACCTTTATATCCTAACACAGCATGCTTGAGGACACACATGTGACATGCTTCATCTTTACCGTTAATGCATCTACCAATGAAGAGAGCAAAATATTGTATAGCAGGAAAATGAATGCTCCCTATGGTAGCTTGTGCTATGTCCATAGATTCTTCCACAGTAATACTAGCAAGGAAATCTCTAAATTCAGATTTGTGAGGATCATTAATATTACCCCACTGCGGGAGTTTGCAAGCACTTGTAAAATCCTCTAAGTCCATGGTATAAGATGTATCATAAATATCAAATAGGACACTAGGAGAATTACGCGTACAGTTATATTTGAACCGCCGCACAAAGGAATCAGTCAATTGATAGTACTGAGGACACTTATCTTGTAAGAAGTCCTCCAGCTCAGCATTACGCACATACACGTCAAATTCCTCCTTGAAGCCTGCTTCGACCATAAAAGAATCGGATGGCCACTCACAAGCTCGTACATCCGCGTCCCTCGGTAATTCAACATCTTGCTCACGTATAGCAATTCTGGGTCCTTTCTTTACCGAGGAACCACCTTGGTACATTCTCCTAGACATAATTCTTTTTCTGAAAAATTTCTGAAATTTTAGTAACTTCAAAATAAAAGTGAATAAAACTAAACAAGATTGGTAGCAACTACTCCTTCAAGTGCCTAGAGCCTATATCATGCATTAGAATTACTTGGGACCTCATAAATTTAACATGCAAGCTCAAGAACATGGTCACCTATGCAACAAAAATTTGCAATGAATAAAGCACTAGAACAAAAACTAATTGGACCAATGGAGGAGTCACATACCAAGCAACAATCTCCCAAAGCAGTTTTGTGAATGGAGCTTTGAGCAAGGAGATCGAAAATCGCAGAAAAATGAGCTAGAACTCGTGCTTGAGCTGGATGGGGATTTTTTGGGTAGAAGATGAAGTGTGTGGGTGCTGGCATAAGTGGAGGGGGGCCACCAGGGGCCCACGAGACAGGGGGCACGCCCAGGTGGGGTGGGCGCGGCCTCCACTCTCGTGTCCTGGTGCTTACCCCTCCTACACTGATTTCAGTGCCTAAAATCCTCAAATATTCCTTAAAAAATCATACTAAATTTGCACGGCATTTGGAGCACTTTTATTTTCAGGATATTTTTTTTAATGCACGGATAATTCAGAAAACAGAAAAATAATACTATTTTTGCTTTATTTATTCTAAATAACAGAAAGTAAAAAGAGGGTACAGAAGGTTGTGCCTTCTAGTTTCATCCATCTCATGATCATCAAAACGAATCCACTAACAAGGTTGATCAAGTCTTGTTAACAAACTCATTCCGAATAACACGGAACTGGAGAAATTTCGAATAACACTAAGTTACCTCAACGGGGATATGAAAATCCCCAACAATAAGAACATCGTACTTTTTCTTGACAGTAGGAAGAGGGAATTCAAAACCTCCAATAATGATAGTTGGAACTTTTCCAATAGAATTGATGCTATGAACTTGAGATTGTTTCCTCGGAAAGTGTACCGTATGCTCATTACCATTAACATGAAAAGTGACATTGCCTTTGTTGCAATCAATAACAGACCTTCCAGTATTCAGAAAAGGTCTACCAAGGATAATCGACATACTATCGTCCTCGGGAATATCAAGAATAACAAAGTCCGTTAAGATAGTGACATTTGCAACTACAACAGGCATACCGACAGGTATAGCAGTTGATTTATTAGCCATTTGCAAACATATTTCAGTAGGTGTCAACTTATTCAATTCAAGTCTATGATATAAAGAGAGAGGCATAACACTAACACCGGCTCCAAGATCACATAAAGCAGTTCTAACATAATTTCTTTTAATGGAGCATGGTATAGTTGGTACCCCGGGATCTCCAAGTTTCTCTGGTATTCCACCCTTAAAAGTGTAATTAGCAAGCATGGTAGAGATTTCAGCTTCCGGTATCTTTCTTTTATTTGTAACGATATCCTTCATATACTTAGCATAAGGATTTACTTTAAGCATATCAGTTAAGCACATACGTAAGAAAATAGGTCTAATCATTTCAGCAAAGCGCTCAAAATCCTCATCATCCTTTGTCTTGGATGGTTTAGGAGGAAAGGGCATGGGTTTCTGAACCCATGGTTCTCTTTCTCTACCGTGCTTCCTAGCGACAAAATTTCTCTTATCATAACGTTGATTCTTTGATTGTGGGTTATCAAGATCAACAGCAGGTTCAATCTCTACTTCATTGTTTTTGCTAGGTTGAGCATCAACATGAACATTATCATTAACATTATTACTAGGTTCATGTTCATCACCTGATTGAGTTTCAGCATCAGAAATAGAAATATCATTGGGATTCTCAGGTGTGTCTACAGTAGGTTCACTAGAAGCATGCAAAGTTCTATCATTTTTCTTTTTCTTCTTTTTAGAAGAACTAGGTGCCTCTAAATTATTTCTCTAAGAATCTTGCTCGATTCTCTTAGGGTGGCCTTCAAGATACAAAGGTTCCTGAGTCATTCTACCAGTTCTAGTAGCCACTCTAACAGCAAAGTCATTTTTATTATCTAATTCATCAAGCAAATCATTTTGAGCTTTAAGTACTTGCTCAGCTTGAGTAGCAACCATAGAAGTATATTTGCTAATGAGTTTGAGTTCACCTTTGAATCTAGCCATGTTATCGCTCACACGTCCTACCTTGAAAGCATTATTCTTTAACTCTCTACCAACATAAGCATTAAAACTTTCTTGTCTAGCCATAAAATCATCAAATTCATCTAAGCATGGGCTATGAAATTTAGTAGAGGGAATTTCAACTTTATCATATCTATAGAGAGAAATTACCTTTACTACCTGTGTTGGGTTATCAATACAATGTGGTTCTTCAACAGGTGGTATATTAAGACCATGTATTTCTTCAATAGGAGGTAAATGCTTAACATCTTCAGCTTTAATACATTTTTCTTTCATTGATTTCTTTGCCTCTTGCATATCTTCAGGACTGAGAAATAAAACACCTCTCTTCTTCGGAGTGGGTTTAGGAATAGGCTCATGAGTTGGCTCAATTGGTTCAGGAATTGCATCAGGAATTGGCTCGGGAAGAGTCCAATTATTTTCATTAGTCAACATATTATTCAATAGTAATTCAGCTTCGTCGACTGTTCTTTCCCTGAAAATACAACCAACACAACTATCCAAGTAGTCTTTGGAAGCATCGGTTAGTCCATTATAAAAGATATCAAGTATTTCATTTTTCTTAAGAGGATGATCAGCCAAAGCATTAAGTAATCGAAGAAGCCTTCCCCAAGCTTGTGGGAGACTCTCTTCTTTGATTTGCACAAAATTGTATATTTCCTGCAAGGCAGCTTGTTTCTTATGAGCAGGGAAATATTTAGCAGAGAAGTAATAAATCATATCCTGGGGACTACGCACACAACCAGGAGCAAGAGAATTATACCAAGTCTTAGCATCACCCTTTAATGAGAACGGAAATATCTAAAGGATATAATAATAGCGAGATTTATCATCATGAGTAAATAGGGTAGCTATATCATTCAACTTGGTAAGATGTGCCACAACAGTTTCAGATTCAAGGCCATAAAAAGGATCAGATTCAACTAAAGTAATAATCTCAGGATCAATAGAGAATTCATAATCCTTATTAGTAACACAGATAGGTGAAGTAGCAAAAGCTGGGTCAGGTTTCATTCTAGCATTAAGAGACTGCTGCTTCCATTTAGCTAATAATTTCTTAAGATCATATCTATCATTGCAAGCAAAGATAGCTCTAGCAGCTTCTTCATTCATAACATAACCCTCAGGAATAACAGGCAATTCATAATCATTGGGAGAATTTTCATCATCACTATCATCAATAATAGCATCTTCAATAATTTCATTCCCTCTAACTCTAGCAAGTTGTTCATCAAGAAATTCACCTAATGGCAAAGTAGTATCACGCACAGAAGTAGTTTCATCATAAGTATCATGCATAGCAGAGGTGGCATCATCAATAACATGTGACATATCAGAATTCATAGCAGTAGCAGGTTTAGGTGTCACAAGTTTACTCAAAACAGAAGGAGAATCTAGTGCACAGCTAGATGGCAGTTCCTTACCTCCCCTCGTAGTTGAGGGATAGATCATAGTTTTCGCGTCTTTCAAGTTCTTCATAGTGATCAACAGATATAAATCCCAAGTGACACAGAGAATAGAGCTATGCTTCCCCGGCAACGGCGCCAGAAATTAGTCTTGATAACCCACAAGTGTAGGGGATCGCAACAACTTTCAAGGGTAAAGTATTCAACCCAAATTTATTGATTCGACACAAGGCGAGCCAAAGAATATTCTTGAGTATTAGCAGTTGAGTTGTCAATTTAACCACACCTGGATAACTTAGTATCTACAGCAAAGTATTTAGTAGCAAAAGTGGTATGATAATAAAGGTAACAGTAGCAAAAGTAATGTTTTTGGGTTTTGTAGTAGTTGTAACAGTAGCAACAGAAAAGTAAATAAGCGAAGAACAATATGAGAAAAGCTCGTAGGCAATGGATCAGTGATGGATAATTATGCCGGATGTGATTCCTCATGTAATAGCTATAACATAGGGTGACACAGAACTAGCTCCAGTTCATCAATGTAATGTAGGCATGTATTCCGTAAATAGTCATACATGCTTATGGAAAAGAACTTGCATGACATCTTTTGTCCTACCCTCCCGTGGCAGCGGGGTCCTAGTGGAAACTAAGGGATATTAAGGCCTCCTTTTAATAGAGAACCGGAACAAAGCATTAGCACATAGTGAATACATGAACTCCTCAAACTACAGTCATCACCGAGAAGTATCCCGATTATTGTCACTTCGGGGTTGTCGGATCATAACACATAATAGGTGACTACAGACTTGCAAGATAGGATCAAGAACACACATATATTCATGAAAACATAATAGGTTCAGATCTGAAATCATGGCACTCGGGCCCTAGTGACAAGCATTAAGCATATCAAAGTCATAGCAACATCAATCTCAGAACATAGTGGATACTAGGGATCAAACCCTAATAAAACTAACTTGGGTACATGGTAAATCTCATCCAACCCATCACCGTCCAGCAAGCCTACGATGGAATTACTAACGCACGGCAGTGAGCATCATGAAATTGGTGATGGAGGATGGTTGATGATGACGACGGCGACGAATCCCCCTCTCCGGAGCCCCGAACGGACTCTAGATCAGCCCTCCCGAGAGAGATTAGGGCTTGGTTTCGGCTCCGTGTCGTAAAACGTGATGAAAACTTTCTCTCTGATTTTTTTCCTCGAACGTGAATATATGGAGTTGGAGTTGAGGTCGGTGGAGGTCCAGGGGGCCCTCAAGACAGGGGGCGCGCCCCCCACCCTCGTGGACAGGGTGTGGGCCCCCTGGTCTTGATTCTTTCGCGAGTATTTTTTATATTTTCCAAAAAGTGCCTTCATGGATTTTCAGGACATTCCGAGAACTTTTCTTTTCTACACATAAAACAACATCATGGCAGTTCTGCTGAAAACAGCGTCAGTCTGGGTTAGTTTCATTCAAATCATGCAAGTTAGAGTCCAAACCAAGGGCAAAAGTGTTTGGAAAAGTAGATACGTTGGAGACATATCAGTATCCGGCTCCGACTCCGACAATCACTCCGAAAGAAGCTATCACTCCGACTCCGAATATACTCAAGATGAAGGTGTTGCCGGTCTAGAACTTGTGTCAACCAACTCCTACAACATATTTGATTCACCAAATGAAGGACTTGGAAGATGCTTCATGGCTAAAGGCCCAAAGGTAACACACCCCGAGTATGTTGATTTCAATAGTGATGAAGATGACTTGTTAGGTGATGATGATTTACTTGTTGACAACTCTAGTGATGAATACTATGATGAAACATCAATTAATCATGCTAATCAAGATAAAACGAATGACAATGGTAAGGAGAAGATTGAGCTTCTAACTAAAGAACTAAACACTCTTAAGTTAGCTCATGAAACTATCTTAGAAGATCGTCTAGAACTTTTAAGGACTCATGAGAAGTTATGCTTTGAAAAGCTCAACCTTGAGCAAGAGCATGAGTTCTTAAAGGCAATCAATGATGATCTTCGCAAGAAAAGTTCTTCTTACATTGCCAAGCGTTTACTCTTATCTACTTACATGCCTCAAGTCAAGTCTAGTAACAAGAACAAGAAAGGTTCTTCCTCTAGTAGTAACAATAATCATGCTAAATCCAATGTCGTTGCTTCTAGTAGTTCTCTTGATTCCACTAATGATTCTCTTAGCCAAGTTACACTTGAGCAAGAAAATAGCTTATTGAAGGGAATTATAGAGAAAGGTGTTTACAAGAGCCCTGCCGGGAGTAAGCAATTCGAGGAAATTGTACGCAAGCAAGGAAGGCACCGGAAGAACCAAGGTGTTGGTTTTGAACGAAAGTTCAATGCCAATGGAGTTGAGTGGGAAGAAGATCAATACCCCAAGATGAAGTTTGTTCCTCAACAAGAGAAGTATGATCCTAGTTCTTTCAAAGGGACACAAGCTCAAGATGATCTTCCACCACAAGACCACAAGCAAAAAGGCAAGGATAAGCTTCAAGAGGAGATTGATGCATTTGAAGAAGCTCTTAAGGCCTTGGTCAAGTGGGTTCCCAAGACTACATCAAGTTCTACTTCATCAAGTACGACTACAATTCCAAGGATTCCCAGCAAGATGATGTGGATCCCGAAGAAGAAGAACTAGAGAGTTCTTGAGGGTGACTCCGCCAACATACTTCACTCTTATCATTTTGGCAAGAACAAGTGAAATCAACTTCCACATCTTGCACTAGTTCAGGGAGTCACAAACCCTCTTGTTGGTAAGACAAGGGACAAGGTAACCTAATGCTTTCATAGACATCATCTTGTGTGTGCATCACTCTATGTCTATGGATATCCTTGTTTGTTCCTTGTGGGACTAACCCGTGTAGGTATTGAAAGTGCAACTCACTCCAAAGGATTGCTCCAAATGATCTACATCAACATTGAGCACCCACATCTTCAACACCTACATGAAGTCATCCTCGACAAAACCCAAGGTTAGTTCATCCCTCTTAAGGGGGGATCTCACATCTAGGGGGAGCTTTACTCTAAGAATTGAGTCAAAGCAACTCTAATGGTGTGAACACAACAATGCTTTATGTAAAAGTGGTAACCCCACTTGTGCTTAAACGATGAGTATGACCTATGAGCAAATGTTCTCATTTGACTCCTAAGTCAATATACTCATATATAGATGACCTAGTCATCGCCAATTGCTTGATAGATGCTAGAATTGGTTGTGCATGCTTTGCCACATATTTCATTTGTCATTTTATTGTGTGAGCATGTTGGTTGCATAATTTACTCATTCGAGGACATCCACTTGTTGTTTTGCTTGTTTGGTTTATTTTCTTTTGCCAAGTGGATGGACAAGAATGCCTAAGAACCTTCTCTAGCTATCTATGATTTTCTTGTCTCAAACTCTATTCATGCTACATCACAAACTTTGATCAAGTCAGATTCGAACCACTCTGTGTGAGGAGCACTCGGAGTCCCCAATTCGTCATAGACTTAAACTTCCAAAACTTCTTTGTGCGTTTCGATCTGACCGATTCATCCATTTTGGTCATACCAATATCACTAAGTCGATATAGGTTTTCAATCTCTGTGCAACCGATTTGAACTTTTCTGTCACACCAAGTTGCAGTAACTGCTTGCAGTTATGCATCTCGGTGCCACCGAGTTGTTCCACTCGGACACACCGACAGGGTCAGGCTATATATATCCCCGGGCCAAAATTTGGAAATTTCTCCGAACCCCTTCGCCCACGCTCAGCCTGCTCTGCCTCCCTGGGTCTCCGGATCGTCCTCCTCATCGCCAGCTGCCTCCTGCCGCTGGTCTCCACCACCGTCAATGGGAATCGTCTCCGCCATTGCCGCCGTAGCAGGTCCATCGCCGCACTTAGGGTATGGACTTGATCCTTGTGCTAATCTCACTCTGATTCCTAGCACATTGTTTTGCCATGTATCTTGCCACGATTGAGATCACCCTATCCAGCGAAATCACTCTGTAGTTTAGTTGTGGATTGAAAATTTAGGGTTAGGTTTCCGCCGAAATCATCTCGGACCAACCGAGTTGTAGAACTCGGTGCCACCGATTTGGCTAAGGCCATTGCACATTTGATTCTCGATCTGACCAAGAATTGCAAATCGGTGTGACCGAGTTTCAGGACTTTGTGAAACCCTTGCAGTCTTGGTGCCACCGAACTGTGACTCAGTCTGACCGAGTTCACTAGTTTAGGTTCCAAAAGCTGCTTCGGTATCACCGAGTTTTCAAATCAGTAGATCCAAAATGCTTTCTGTGGAAAACTAAAACTAAGTTTTTGACTCATTCTTTTGAAAAAACCTCTGTACTTTGTGATGCTCATCCAATCTATCTCATCTATAACTATTCACAGGGTCTGCTGTCAGTGTTTGCATCATGTCAGATCAGAGTGATAGTCAGAACAAGTCTGAGGAGCAAGTTCAAATGAGTGAGGCACTAGTCCCTCTTGCAGCTATGATGATGGTAGCAGAAGCACACCCACCAACTTGCCTAAGGCAGCCACCATGGCCAGAAAGAAGAGAACCTCAGATTCTGAGGATGAAGACTATGTGGCTGTTGAGGATGAGGCCACTTCCAGAAGAAAGTTCTGAAGAAGGAATATGGCACAGCTGCTGCCACTAAGCCAGGAATGCAGAAGAAGGCACCTGCAAGAAGGATTCCCACTTCCAAACCTAGGAAGGTTGCCACTGGTGAAACCATGAAGTTCACCATTGAGTCTGAAGGTGAAGGTGCTGGCCAAGACAAGAAGAAAAAGAGAGTCAGAACCACTACTGGCAAGGTTCTTGGCAAGCCCTCTATGAGGAGAGACTCTGAAGAAGAAGAGGAAGAGGTTGTTGCACCAGCACCTAAAGCTCAAAAGCTTATGGGAGATGCCACGAGGTCAGGGGCTGCTCCATCCAAGCCCAAAGAAGCTCCCAAAGCTGCTGCTCCAAAGCCCAAGTCTGCACCTAAGAGGAATACAAGAAATATTCCTGCTGGAGAGAAGAACAAGGCCCCAGTGCCTGAAGCTGCTATTGAAGAAGAAGACGATGAGTCACATGTCTTGAGGAAGTTGAAGCCCAAAATTCCAGATCACAATGATGCTCATCCAGTAGCTGAGGACATGAAGCTCAGGAAGGATGCAAGACTCAGACAATGGAGATTAACTGATCCCTATGCAGTCAGGAGGAGAACTAATGTGGACTACAGGTTCCATACAAAGGAACAGCAAGACTTCTATGAGACAGTATTGCTTGACAAGAAGCCTATAATCTGTGATATGAGACGGGTGGACTGGAAGTACATCAGGGAAAATGAAGAACACTACCCTCGAGTCTATGATAGTTTCAAGTCTTGTGGAGTAGAGGACTTTGTTGGGCAGAAGCTCACAAAGTGGAATGATGAGCTTATTATGTAGTTCTACTCCACAACTCATTTCTACCCAGATGGAAGGATTGTCTGGGTGTCTGGAGGTACTAGGTACCAATCATCAGTTGAAGAATGGGCAAAATTGATCAATGCTCCTAAGGAGAATGAGGATGACTTGGATGTCTATGCCAAGAGGAAGAAGGTTCACAACTCCATGGCACATATGTACAGAGAGATCCCAGATGCTGATGTTGAGACACACAAGTTTGGATCAGTACATTACCTTCTGTCAGGTTTGCCAACAATCAACTGGATCCTCAGGCATACTCTGTTGCCAAAGTCAGGTGATCACAAGATGATCAGAGGCCATGCAATTAACCTGCTTCACATATTTAATGTGCCTCAAAATTTCAAAGTCATGAGCCTAATCGTGGAAACTATCAAGAGGACAGTTGCTGGTCGGAAGAGAAGTTGTGGGTATGCCCCACAAATCCAGGAGCTAATCAACTCCAAGATGGGCACTGGCACATATCTCTTGGACAAGGAACACATGCCCATCTACCCAGACTTTGAGGACAACATTGTGGTGATGGATGAGAACGAACCATCCTCTGTGCAAGCACAAGAAAAGTAGGAGAAGGCAAGGAAAGAAAAGGCTGCAAAGATGCCAACCATTGATGAGGCATCTCAGTATTTCCTGAAGAGAAAGCAAGATCAGCTTGTCTACTTGATTGCCTCTACTCTGCGGATTGAGAAGGGATTGGCCACCCTGACTCAAAACCAGGAGAGCTTGGAGAGGATCATGGAGCAGAAATTCTATGATTTAGATGTGAAGGTCACTGAGATACAGTCAGTTGTTGAGCAACTTCAGGATGAAGTGCAGGAGAAGAAGGGCAAGTCTACCACTGATGCTTTTGCTAGAGTGCCCAGGAGTCAGAGATCTGCTGCAGTGCCAGTTACAGACACCAGAGCAACTTCATCTGCACCAGCCATAGCTTCAGTGCATCTAGCCCCAGCACCCACTTCACCAACTCCATCTACATCTACTGATGCCTTCGTCCTTGGAGTTCTATCTACACCACCACCTAAAGACCAAGCCTGAGAGTCGATCTAGCACTATGCATTTTTTATGAACTTTTTGGTAACTTGTTGCCAAAGGGGGAGAAAATGTATAGATCATAGGCTTCGAGAGAGAGTGTTGCTTTTGTTCTCTCTTGTTTTGCTTTTTGGTTGTTGAACCTTGTTATTTGCTTGTTTGAGATACTCTATGCTTGTGTGTGATACTTGTATGATCATGTGTTTGATCATATGCTACCTTAAATGCTTGTTGGATGACATTATCCTTTTATATCTCTATATGATCATTCACTTTGCTTGGTGATGAGTGCGTGTATTTAATTATTATCATTTTGAGCGCTCCACCAAGATGTATGTGACATGGAAGAGTAACACATGATCCTAACTCTTTGTGCATTTGTAGTCCAAAGAAAATCTTAAACTATGCACAAATTTAGGGGGAGCTCTTGCTTTTCACATACTTCTCAAAGCGACAATGTTTTTCACTCTTATTATCATTTGTCGAAGCTTTGATCTATATGTTGTCATCAATTACCAAAAAGGGGGAGATTGAAAGTGCAACTATCCCTAGGTGGTTTTGGTAATTCCTAACAACATATAGCTCATTGAGCTAATGCTATTTCAAGATAAATATTTCAGGAAAGCTCAATGATTGGCATGCCATGGGTGAGAAAAGTGGACCCCTCAAAATGCTAAGGACAATAGGATTGGCTCAAGCTCAAAGCTCAAGACTCTACATTTTCTATTTTAGTGATCCAAGATCACATTTAATCTATAGGAAAAGCCAATACTATCAAGGAGGGATGAGGTGTTGCTTAATGAGGTTCTTGCTCAAAATGCTTAGTGATATGCTCCAAAGCCCTCAACTACTTTCTCACATCCACATATGACCTAAAGCAAAAGTCAAACTCGGCCCCACCGATTCTTCCTATCCGGCGCCACCGAGTTCAGATGTCATAGCCACTGCCACAAACCCTAGGCAAATCGGTCTCACCGATAGGGATCTCGGTCTCACCGAGATGGGATTGTAATCTCTCTGTTTTCCTTTGTAACATTTCGGTCCCACCGAGATGAGCGATCGGTCCCACTGAGATTGCAATGTAAACTCTCTATTTCCCTTTTGTAACATTTCGGTCTCACCGAAATGAGCGAATCGGTCCCACCGAGTTTACCTGAACAACTCTCTGGTTAGCTTATTACCAAAATCTGTCTCACCGAGTTTTTGTAATCGGTCTCACCGAGATTACGTTATGCCCTAACACTAACCATATCGGTCCTACCGAGTTGCATGTCGGTCCCACCGAAAATCCTAACGGTCACTAGATTTGCTGAATCGACCCGACCGAGTTTCTCAATTCGGTCCCACCGAGATTGGCAAGTTGTGTGTAACAGTTACATTTTGTGTGGAGGCTATATATACCCCTCCACCTCCTCTTCATTCGTGGAGAGAGCCATCAGAACGAACCTACCCATCCAACTTACATTTTCTGAGAGAGAAACGCCTACACTTGTGTTGAGGCCAAGATATTACATTCCTACCTTATGAATCTTGATCTCTAGACTTCCCCAACTTGCTTTCCACTCAAATCTTCTTTCCACCAAATCCAAATCCTGTGAGAGAGAGTTGAGTGTTGGGGAGACTATAATTTGAAGCACAAGAGCAAGGAGTTCATAATCAACACACCATTTATTACTTCTTGGAGAGTGGTGTCTCCTAGATTGGCTAGGTGTCACTTGGGAGCCTCCGACAATATTGTGGAGTTGAACCAAGGAGTTTGTAAGGGCAAGGAGATTGCCTACTTCGTGAAGATCTACCGCTAGTGAGGCAAGTCCTTCGTGGGCGACGGCCATGGTGGGATAGAGAAGGTTGCTTCTTCGTGGACCCTTCGTGGATGGAGCCCTCCGTGGACTCGCGTAGCCGTTACCCTTCATGGGTTGAAGTCTCCATTAACGTGGATGTATGATAGCACCACCTATCGGAACCACGAGAAAAACATTTGTGTCTCCTATTGCGTTTGTACTCTCCAAACACTTTCCTTTACATTCTTGCAATTTGCATGCTTTACTTTCCGCTGCTCATATACTCTTTGCATGCTTGCTTGAATTGTGTTAAGATTGATTGAACCGTGCTAAGTTGCTAAAATCTGTCAAGAACTAAAATTGGGAAAAGAATAGATTTTTATTTGATCAAGTAGTCTAATCACCCCCCCCCTCTAGACATACTTTTGATCCTACAGCGACCCGAGAAGTTCAAGGAGATGGCCCCACCCCCGGCAAATTGCTCTGCCAGGAGGAAGGGCCAGGTGCAGATGTTGCTGCTACCAGCGCCGCCCAGGGACGGTGTGTCCGACGCCTAGTCAGACCCATCATCCTCCCGCTTGACGCCCTCGTCATCGTTGTCACTGTCCTCCTCGCCACTCTCGCTTGAGGAGGAGTCTTCATCATCGGAGGAGCTCTCCACGCAACACCTTAGGCGACTTCCCAAGTGCCCGAAGACCTTGACGGAGAGCAGGCCATTCTCCATTAATTTAAAGTGGAGAACGAGCCCCTCCAACAGGCTATTAGCACGAGCGAAGGCCTTCCATCCGTGACGAAGATACATGATGTGAGGGGCGGGGAAGTCAACGTCAACCCGCATGCTTCCATTCCCGCAGCCCCTCATATGCAACCTCAAAGCCTGTGGCGGGTCGAGCTCCATCTCCCGAGCAAACAGAGTAGGGAGACGAAGACGACGACGCACTGGCTGGTGCAGCCTGCTGACGAACTCGCGGGGCTGGTCTCCGACGTGACCCTCCCCCTTCCTCTCATGGCCGGCTCTGCCTCGACGAGCTCTTGGAAAGGAGGGGCACGCTGTCGAGCAGAGACCCTCTCGCCACCATCGGAGCACCGGCGTGCCCTCTCGCCATAGCAATGGATGAATAATGACGGTGAAGGGGAGACATGAGGAGATGCTTTTCCTCCTGCCCCTGAGTCCCCTTTTTATAGTTGGTAATGGGAGGCCGAAGGACTAGCCCTACGCCCCTGAAGAGCTCGCTCGAATCCTGCTCATTCAAGTGGCAGCAGGCAAGGCCATTGACCGCCCTCCTCGCCCAATCGAAGGCGTGTGAGCATCGGCCCGTGTACCTTCCCATATCCCATGCGTCTGCCACCTACCCCACGCCGTGCATGCGGCATACGTGGCGCAAGGGGCGGGTGTAGTGGGAAATGCGGAACAATGGTTCCAAGGCAGAGAAAGAAAATGAGCAGCGGCCTTGTGGTCTTATCCGCCTCTTTACTATTCATTGCAGGATGATGCAGGCATGCTTCGGTCACCCCACGACGATCCCCATGTCACGCATTCAACGCGGGTCGTGGGGAAGCGCAGCGGACGAAGAAGTTACCGCGGTAAAAATACGCCCCGCCTGCCCATGCACTGTTCTGGGCCAAACCCAATAATGCGTCACGCTTATGTGTGGCCCAGGCCCGGGGGCTCCTGTCGATGTACAAAAGTAGGGGCTCTCCTTTGTACCCCTTTACTTGTGCACGGGCAGTCAGAGCCGCGCTCACGGCCACACTTAGCAGGGCAGAGGAAGGAAGCCAAAGGCACAAGACAATCAAGGCAACGCCAAGACCAGAAACGCAAAGACCAAGAGGGCGAGGTGGACTCCCCGGCAAGACCCTTGCCAGGCGCAGCCTCCATAGCCCCGGTAAGAGCCTTGCCGGGGCCACTTGACCAAAGACAGCAGAGCGCCTCACCCTTGAGCCCAAGGGTTCCAACGCCATCAACCACATTGGAACCGAGGCTCGGGAGGCACCTCCATGGTGGCATGCAGATCTTCGTGAAGATCATAAGCATGCAAGATCAGATGAGGACCAGAAGACGACGATTCTCGAAAAGATCCTCGCCGAGGAAATCCATGAGACCTCCGGCAAGATCCTTGCCGAGGATGACCGCGATGCCACGGCAAGACACTTGCCGGGACCTGGCAAGACCCTTGCCGAGGACATCAGCAGGGCCGCGGCCAGGCCCGCACCTACCAAGACTCCACCGCCGTTCCTATGCAGCTACCAGCCCAGCCACCTAGGCGAGCACCTGCGTGGTGACGTGCGGCCTCTAGACCAGATCAGCAAGCACCTACGTGGTGGCATGCAGATCTTCGTGAAGACCCTGCCACCGCACCAGCTCGGCAGCCTGCCAGCTTACATGGCACTGCATGCCTCGTTGGCTCGGATGCGCATCGAAGCCAGGGGAGGTGGCGATGTACAGGACGGGCCACGTTACCGTCCCCAATAAAGCAAGGGTACACCTAAGGGGTGCATTTAATGTGTTTCATCTCGTAATGACAGCGATAAGCTCAGCCAGTGTACACTTTCCATCTCTTGTGTGCCACTGTGGCGTCCCCTTTTTCTATAAAAGGAGGCCCGAGGCATACTAGAGAGGGATTCGGCTTTTTGGACGATGCACACACCGTAGCTAGTTCAAGAACACAAGAACACTCAAATAAACACCAAAGCATGATTAGGGTATTACGCATCCTCGCGGCCCAAACCTAGGTAAATGATCTTTGTGTTGGCTCCCAGGCCCACTCTTCTCACAACCTCGCGTCCGCCGACCATAGTAGGGATTCCAGTGATCCCATAGGTGTCGTTTCCACCGACAGTGCTGCCACTCTGCTCTTGCTCTCATTCGTGTTGTTGCTCTGCTCTGCTCTTGCTCTCACTCGCGTTGCTACTGCTGCTGCTACACGACCTGCGGCAGCTGAATGAGTTGCTGCTTTAGCACTCGCTCGCGGTGCTGCTGCACGAGCTGCTCTCTGCTAGTGTGTTCCCTGCCCGAGCGGATACTGATTTAGATCACTGCTTCTCTGCTACCAGTTCTCGAACGCCCTAAACCTCTATTGTAGTGCTCTGCTACTAGTTCAATCAGTTTCATCAGTAAAGTTTAGTTTCTATAGTAAAATTCAGTTTCGACTTTAAAGTTCACTTTCTTCAGTTAAGTTTGGAGTTAATAGTATTTACAACATCTGTTGGAGCAGCCACAGCAGGGCTGATGCATTTTACATCTAGCACTTTTTGGTGGTGTATTTTACATCATCTATTGCAGATGTTATTAGACTCCCACTTCAGATTAACATGGTTTGTCTTGTCCTACTTCAGCCTCACCGTCGTACACCTTACCGGAGCTGCTCCAACGATGATACCGTCCATCAAACCGGATAAGTACCCTTGGTGCCGTCTCAAGAGGCCTCACATCTTCTTCCCCGCCTCCGACAGTCACACTAGCATGACCATCCTCCATGTCCATCCCAATGATGCTGAGGTTGACAAGGCTACGCCAAAGAGGTTTTACACTCATCGCATCACTTTGTTACTCTATATTCATGTCAATCCACCAGGGATCCTTTGGTTCAAAGAAATTGCAAATCTAGAAAGAAATGAATCATGGTCACAAAGTTAACAGGGAGAAAACTAAATGCTCTTTTGAACCACGATTTGAATCGGTTTAGCAAGATAGCCATTATATGATATTCATGTGACTCAAATAAGCTCCCAAAATATTTCAAGGGCAGGCTTCAGCCTGTTGAAGACTGCCTACCAGAATCGCCACTGGTTCAAAGAAAAAGTGAAGGAAAACATAGGAATTGGAAACTTTACTACGGTACTACTATTCATGCATTTGGTTAGAAGGAATGGAGGAAAGCAAAACTGGAGGATTTTTTCCTTTGGTGTCTCTTTCAAAGGAAAAATGTAGGAATTTTAATATCCACTTGGATGCCCTTTTCAAAATAATATGCATGAAGAACAGGACTAAGTGCATTACTGGCATAATAAGATTCTTATTTTACATTTTCTTGTGATTTGACTTTAATTTGACCATGTTTCTCCATTCCTGTGTTCTTCCAATTCATGTGAACCAAACACCCAGGTTGACAGAAATCCTGGTTTGCAAATGCTCTATTTTGCACGTGCATTCCTATCCTATTCATGTGTTTTTCCTGTCCTTGCATTTTTAGAATCCTCCAATTCTAAGGAGCCCTTACAGATTTACTTCATTTCCAGATAGGTCTCAAAGAAAACTCTGTGTGTTTGGTCTCGCTCTTGTCGTGCCGTCATCCACCCCACCTGAGGTGCACAATCGGCGGAAGCATGCACTGCAGCAGAGATCCCCCCTGTAGACCTTCTTTCACTGCCTCAGATCATATTCCCCATTGCCGGTAGCCACGCCAACTACATTACCATCATCAATGGAGCAGATGAACCTGGGGACTACACAGTTCCTGAAGAGAGGTCGCACTCTTTCATTTCTGCTTACGTTATACATCGATTATTATTACCTGCCACTTTATCATCCTGTTCACCTCTTAGACTCCGAGTCAGGTCCAAATTAATGGTCAAACTTCAGTTTTAAAATACTTGTGGGGCACATATCCAGGCAATAATGAATAGTATTTGTCTACTATCATGGTTCATCTCGGGTCTTCTATGTGGTTCATGTTGGGTGGGCAACAAACAGCAGATGATCCATCGTCTATCTTTGTAAACTGAAGCTATTATCTGCCTGCTATCATTTGTTTTGGATCTATGCAATCGTTTGCTACCATCGTTCTTGATTTTTGCATGCTCCCCTTAGGCCTTACATAATCTAATTATGTTTTCGATTATGCATGTGAGTTATTGTACACAATCGTACTGAACATGTAGAGAAAAAGAGAAGACCATTGCGTGGGAATATAATGTCATGCAGACGCCACTCCATGGTGGGTGAAGTGGGGCCCCTCACCATTCCATATTGTATTCCAGAGGAAGATAACTATTGATAGAGGGATTCAGAGGGAGCTAACCACTCCTATTTACCCCTTGAGGTGTTTGCTCTAACATGCCATGCCGATGTTGGTCATATCATGCATATGGTGCTTCACATTGTTTACTTTATACATCTTATATGTCATCAACTTAGTTTAGATTTGCTTTGTGTGAATGCCATTTGTTTGGTTTCTATATCATATATGTGAATTATGCAATGCCATCTTCTTTAGCCTGGCATCATATACGTGAATCATGCAATGCCATCTTTTTTAGTCTGTCATCGTATATGTAAATTGTATCGTGCCATACTATTTGCTTTTCATAATGTATTCCATTTGTCGACAATGTTTGCACATTCATCTACTCTTCATGTGCATCAACCATTTGAGTCGGTCATGGGAATATCTGGAGTGAAAACAAGGTCTTCTGTGCAGTCAGTGCTACCCGTGATGCAGATTTCTTGTTGGTTACAGATAGCTCCTCAAAGGAGGATTCGGAGATAGATGACCAGTCGTATTCCCCCCGAGGTGTATGCTCTAACTTGGCAGGGTTATATTGCTCATATCATGCATATGGTGTCTTGCATTGCCATGCCATCTTCTTAGATTAGACATGCTTTGTGTGAATGCCTCATATTTGCTTTCTATATCTGATATGTGAATTATGCAATGCCATGTTTTCAGCCAATTATCATATATGTGAATTATGTGCTGCCATCCTGTGTAGCCATACATCACATATGTGAATTATCTCATGACATCCTTTCTTATTACTTATTCCATTTGTTGACAGTCTGTGTATATTGAACTAATCTTCATGTGTATCATCCATTTGACCCGGTTATGAAAAATTCTGGAGTGAAAACAAGGTCTTCAGAGTAGGCAATGTGACCTGTTGAAGCATATATCTTGATGGTTACGGGTAGCTCCTCAAAGGAGGATTCAGAGATAGATGACCAGTCCTATATCCCACCTGAGGTGTATGCTCTAACTTCCAATGTTTATATTTCTCATATCATGCATATGGTGTTTTGCATTGCTTAGTTTAGACATCATATACACAATATTCAATACCATCTGCTTAGTTCAGAGATCATACATGCGAGTGCCAGCTGCTTAGTATATGAATCAATTATGTGAATTATATCATGCCATCACGTATACTTAGACAACATGTATGTGAATTATTTCATCCCAACCTATTTTAGAAAGACATTGATACGTCTCCAACGTATCTATAATTTTTTATTATTCCATGCTATTATATTATCCATCTTGGATGTTTTATATGCATTTATATGCTATTTTATATGATTATTGGGACTAACCTATTAACCTAGAGCCCAGTGCCAGTTTCTATTTTTCCTTGTTTTTGAGTTTTACAAAAAAGGAATATCAATCGGGGTCCAAACAAGCTGAATATCCTGATGATTTTTTATGGACCAGAAGAAGCCCCCAAAGCAAAAGAGCTGGGCCAGAAGAGTCCCAAGTCATCCATGAGGGTGGAGGGCGCACCTTACCCCCCTGGGCGTGCGCCCCTACCACGTGGCTGACTCGGAGACCCCCTGACGTGAAACCGATGCCAAAAATTACTATAAATGTAGAAACCCCCAAAAAGAAACCTAGATCGGGAGTTCCGCCGCTGCAAGCCTCTGTAGCCACCAAAAACCAATCAGCACCCTATTCCAGCACCCTGCCGGAGGGGGAATCATCACCGATGGCCATCTTCATCATCCCGGTTCTCACCATGACGAGGAGGGAGTAATTCACCCTCGGGGATGAGGGTATGTACCAGTAGCTATGTGTTTGATCTCTCTCTCTCTCTCATGTTCTTGATTTGGCACGATCTTGATGTACCACGAGTTTTGCTATTATAGTTGGATCTTATTATGTTTCTCCCCCTCTACCTTCTTGTAATGTATTGAGTTTTCCCTTTGAAGTTATCTTATCGAATTGAGTCTTTAAGTATTTGAGAACACTTGATGTATGTCTTGCATGTGCTTATCTGTGGTGACAATGGGATATACACGTGATCCACTTGATGTATGTTTTGGGGATCAACTTGCGGGTTCAGTGACCTTGTGAAGTTATGCATAGGGGTTGGCACATGTTTTCGTCTTGACTCTCCGGTAGAAACTTTGGGGCACTCTTTGAAGTTCTTTGTGTTGGTTTGAATAGATGAATCTGAGATTGTGTGATGCATATCGTAAAATCAAACCCGCGGATACTTGAGGTGACATTGGAGTATCTATGTGACATTAGGGTTTTGTTTGTTTTGTGTCCTAAGGTGTTATTTTACTACAAACTCTAGGGTTGTTTGTGACACTTACAGGAATAGCCCAATTGATTGATCGGAAAGAATAACTTTGAGGTGGTTTCGTACCCTACAATAATATCTTCGTTTGTTCTCCGCTATTAGTGACTTTGGAGTGACTCTTCGTTGCACGTTGAGGGATTGTTATATGATCTAATTGTGTTATCATTGTTGAGAGAACTTGCACTAGTGAAAGCATGAACCCTAGGCCTTGTTTCGAAGCATTTCAATACCGTTTTCGCTCACTTTTATTACTTGTTACCTTGCTGTTTTTATAATTTCAGATTACAAAACCTATATCTACCATCCAAATTGCACTCGTATCACCATCTCTTCTCCAAACTAGTGCACCTATACAATTTACCATTGTATTGGGTGTGTTGGGGACATAAGAGATTCTTCGTTATTTGGTTGTAGGGTTGTTTGAGAGAGACCATCTTCATCCTACGCCTCCCACAGATTGATAAACCTTAGGTCATCCAGTTGAGGGAAATTTTCCACAGATTGACAAACCTCTGCAATTGGAGGCCCAACAACGTCTACAAGAAGAAGGTAGTGTAGTAGACATCAAGCTCTTTTCGGGCGCCATTGCCAGGGAGGTTACTGCTTGAAGGTATATCTGTAGATCTTGCAATTGAATATTTTAGTTTCTTGTTTTATCACTAGTTAGTTTATAAAAGAAAACTACAAAAAATGGAATTGAGGTTGCCTCATATGCTTCATCTTTTTAATGTCTTTTATGAAAATAAGGATTTCGATAATTGTGCCAAAGTGTTAGAAGAAGAATGCAATAAAATGTTTGGCATACAATCTTTGAATGATGAGCATGATTGCAATATAGAATGAATTCCTTGAATATCCATGATGCTAATGATATACAAAGGCCCAAGCTTTGGGATGCTATGTTTAATGAAGATGCTATTTTTAGTCCCCCAAGTTTTGATGAGAATAGTTACTATGATGAAAGCATGACTCCTATTTATGATGATTATATTGATGAAAGTGGGTTTGGAAGAGTGTCAACTTTAGGAAGTAATTATCCCACTATTTTGGAGGGTGCTAAATCTTATTGTGATAATTATGAAAGTGGATTTGGAGAGGTCATGACTTTATTTAGTGATGAATCCACTATTTTGGAAGAGGTTCCAATTGATTACGAGAACAAAGTTGCTATCTATGATGATTGTTGTGATGACATGTATGCTATAAAGAATAATGATAACCATGAAACTTGTCATCTTGATTTTAATTTTCAATTGTATTATGCCTCACATGATAGTTATTTTGTTGAGCTTGCTCCCACTACTATTCATGAGAAGAAATTTGCTTGTGTCGAGAGTAGTAAAATTTCTATGCTTGTAGATCATGAAAAGAGTTCTTTACGTGATAGTTATATTGTTGAATTCATTCATGATGCTACTGAAAATTACTATGAGGGAGCAACATATGCTTGTAGGAATTGCAATAATATCAAGTTTCCTCTCTATATGTTGAAAATCTTGAAGTTATGCTTGTTTTGCCTTCCTATGCTAGTTGACTCTTGCTCCCATAGATTGTTTGCTCACAAAATCCCAATGCATAGGAAGTGGGTTAGACTTAAATGTGCTAGTCATATTCTGCATGATGCTCTCTTTGTGTTTCAATTCTTATCTTTCATACGAGCATCATTAAAATCATCATCCCTAGCTAAAAGGCATTAAAGAAAAGCGCTTGTTGGGAGACAACCCAATATTTACCCCTACTATTTTTATGTGTTCACATGATTATGCTACTATATTAATCATGTTTTATAGCTTTTGTTTCAATAAAGTGCCAAGTAAAGCCTTTAGGAGTAGTTGATCCTGCTGAAAATCAGAAACTTTTGCGCTCAGTAAATTAGTTTTGATAATTCACAGAAACGTGCTTTTGATCTGATTCTGGATTGGTACATAAATTTCTCAGGTTTTCTTAATTTGGATGGATTTTTGGAGTTACTGAAGTATGGAAAGTTTCCAGATTAGTACAGACTGTTCTGTTTTTGACATATTCTGTTTTCTATGTGTGTTTGCTTATTTTGATGAATCTAAGAGTAGTATCGGAGGGTATGAACCATGGAGAAGTTGTAATACAGTAGATATAAAACCAATATGAATTTAGAATGAGTTCACAACAGTACCTAAGTGGTGATTTATTTTCTTATACTAACGGAGCTTATGATATTTTCTTTTGAGTTTTGTGTTGTGAAATTTTCAAGTTTTGGGTGAAGTTTCGATGGACTACGGAATAAGGAGTGGCAAGAGGCTAAGCTTGGGAATTCCCAAGGCACCCCAAGGTAATATTCAAGGACGACCAAGAGCCTAAGCTTGGGGATGCCCCGGAAGGCATCCCCTCTTTCATCTTCATTCATCGGTAACTTTACTTGGAGCTATATTTTTATTCACCACATGATATGTGTTTTGCTTGGAGCATCATTTTGTTTTATTTTGTTTTGCTTGCTGCTTGAAAAAAATATTATTAAATGTTAGAGAGTCTTCACATAGTTACACAATTATTTGACTACTCATTGATCTTCACTTATACCTTTGGGAGTAGTTTGTCATTTGCTCTAGTGCTTCACTTATATCTATTAGAGCACGAGAGTGATTTTATTTTGAAGAAATTGATGAACTCTCATGCTTAACTTATATTATTTTGAGAGTCTTGAACAGCATGGTAATTTGCTTACGTTATGAATTTATTCCTAATATGATGGGCATCCAAGAGGGATATAATAAAAACTTTCATATAAAGTGCATTGAATACTATGAGAAGTTTGATTCGTTATGATTGTTTAGAGATATGAAGATGGTGATATTAGAGTTATGCTAGTGGAGTAATTGTGAATTTGAGAAATACTTGTGTTGAGGTTTGTGAGTCCCGTAGCATGCACGTATGGTCAACCGGTATGTAACAAAGTTGGAGCATGATGTATTTTTTTGACTATATACTGCAAGGTAACTGCCTCACAGCTCTTTATTCAAAATAACAAAGGGGAACAAAGTCCTGTACAAGTTAAATACAGAAGGGGAAGAAGGAGAATAGAAATACTTACAACCCAAAAAGGGTAACTAACTATGGAAGACTAGAGATCCAAGATAGAAAGCTATCCCTGTATTTACATTTAATCCTATGAGATAGAAAAGTTATGTCATGAATAAAGTTGTGTCTCCAGGCTCTGAAAGAAGGCCTCTCATTCCTGAAAACCTTGCCATTCCTTATAATCCAAATATTCCAAGCAGCTGTGAAAACCACTTCAGTGACGAAAACATGCCCAAAATCCTTCCTAGCCTTTATAGCCATGTTATAAGTGGTCATCCCAGGATTAGGGTCCCAATGTATCTGCAGATAATCCCAAACTCTCACACTGAAATTACATGAGAAAAACAGGTGAGCAATGTCCTCATGAATGGTATACGGGCATAGCACACAAGAGTGGTCCTCCACATGCCAATGCCTCCTCTGAAGCATATATCTGGTGTTTAAGCGATCCCTCAGCAACAACCAACCAAACATTTTAATCTTCAGGGTGGATGAAGATTTCCGAATCCATTGAAAAATAGGATCCACCACAATATGGTGATGCTCATGAACATAGAAATATTTGGGTCTGAAACACCCCTTATTAAAAGGCCAAAACCATGTGTCTTGATCAGTGGTGCAATCATAAGAAACTAACATTTACTGTAGGCATTCCAGCTCAGTAAAAGCCTATGTGGACAGAGGCAAATGCATAACTGACAAAAGATCCTGAGAAAGCACATCAGAAATAGAAAGTTGTCCATCAATAACAAATGAGAAAAGCCTGGGAAAAGTATCACTGATGGAGGAGCCCTTCAGCTCAGTCACCCAACTATCCGTCCAAAAAAGTATAGACTTGCCATTCCCCAACTTTGGACAAGCCAGTTGGCAATATTTATCAACCAATTTAAACACATCACGCCACCAAAAAGTTCCACAAAGGCTGGTAGAATGAGGGACAGAGCTATCATAGTATGTATTCCAAATGAGACTAACCCAGGGAATGTCATGATGATTGTAAAACTTATGCAGAAATTTCGTAAGTAAAGCCTCATTCTACACCCTTAGGTTGATAACACCAAGACCCCCTTTATTCTTTGGTAAGCAAACCAAATCCCAAGCTGCCATGGATTGTCTTGGAGTATCAGAGTTGCCTTTCCAAAGGCACTGTCTCTGAATCCTTTCAATCTCTTCAAAATACCAGGAGGAATAACAAGAGTGCAAAGAAAGTATATAGGCATTGAAGTTAAAACAGACTGAAGCAACTGCAGTCTACTTCCTTGGTTCAGAAAACAAGAGGTGGCAGATAACCTCCTTTCAATCCTATGCACAAGTGGTGACAAATCCTGAATGGATGGCCTAGTAGTCCCCATGGGTAAGCCTAGATATGTGAAAGGCATGACCCCCAATTTGCATCCATGGATTGAAGACAACCTCATAGCCTCCTCGTCAGACATGTTCATAGGCACCATAAGAGACTTTGAAAAATTCACAGCCAACCCAGTGGAGGTAGCAAAAACATCAAGAATACTTTTAAGGGCAATAAGCTGTTGATCAGAAGCAGGCAGCACAATAAGTGTATCATCAACATATTGCACAATTGGGTAATCCTGATTGTTGGATGGGATTGGGAGTGTTAAAATTCCTCTTCTACACATATCATTAACTACAGACTATAATAGGTCAGCAGCAAGCACAAACAAAAGAGGAGACACAGGATCTCCTTGCCTAACTCCCCTCTTGCATTTAAAGTGGTGACCAGGTACACCATTAAGGAGAACAGAAGATGAACCAGATGACAAAATTGATTGCATCCAGGTTATCCATTTATCATTAAAACCCTTGTGCCTAAGAATCCTGATAATAGCATCATGCTCAGTTGTATCAAAAGCCTTAGTAAAGTCCAACTTAAGCAAGACAATTTGTCTCTTTGATGCTTTACATTGATGAATGTACTCAAAGCACCAGGCCAAGCAATCCTGAATAGACCTGGATTTGATAAACCCATATTGGTTTTTGTGGATACATGAAAGAATCACTTTTTGCAGTCTATTTGCAAGCAATTTAGTGAGAAATTTCAGACATGTATTAGTCAATGAAATAGGCCTGTAGTCATTCAAACCCTCAGGAGCAAGCTTTTTAGGGATCAGAGTTATGAGAGAACTGTTGATACACTCCAAATCAAGACTTCCTTCATAAAACTCCTTAACCAATTGATGAAAATCATCTTTAACAATCTCCCAACACTTTTTAAGAAAAAGGCCAGTGAAACCATCAGGTCCAGGAGCTCTGTCAGAGGGCATCTGTTTAATAACAGAGTCAATTTCCTGCTAAGAAAAAGTCTTAGTTAAATCATCAAGGCCCTCAACCTTATTGACAATGTTTGGCAAATCAAAACCCATCTGAGTGTTATTCGCACATCCCATCATCTGCTTGAATTCTTGCAAAAACAGTCCAGCAATTGCTGCATGATCAGAGGTCACATGACCAGTATCAGAAGTGATAGTTGAAATAGAATTGCTCCTATATCTCTCAGTGGCCATAGCATCGAAAAATTTAGTATTTTCCTCTCCAACTTTGATACTTCTGATGGTGCATCTCTGCTTCCAATAAATAAACTGTAATTTGAGAATTTCCTCAAGATGGAGCTTAACATCTTTCTGAAAATTTCCTCAGGCCCAGAAAAAAGCCTAAGTTTCTCAAGGCCATCCAAACAAAGAATGACTTTGTTGCAATTAGAAATCAAAGCCTTGACCTTAGAAAGACCAGTGTGCCAATGCTTAAGGGCATGTCTGAGTGCCTTAAATTTGGCAGAAATGACAGCAGCAAAAGATTTCCTGTGAATTGTCATGTTCCAAGTCTCACTGACACAATCAAGAAAACCAGGAAGATTAGTCCAATAATTCTCAAATTTAAAAACTTTGGCCTTAGGGATAGCAGTTTTGATTTGTACCACACAGGGCACATGGTCAGAGGCAGTTCTGGCTAAAGGCAAGACCAAGGTATTAGGATAAACACAAGTCCATGATGGAGTTGTGGAGAACCAATCAATCTGTTCAAGCAGAGGGACAGTTTGCATATTTGACCATGTATAGTTTCTGCCCTTAATTGGAAGTTCAATTATACCCAAATGCCCAATAACTCCATTAAAAATGAACATGTCATTAATGTCACCACCAGGTTTATTCCTATTGTCCAAGGAGTGCAAGAAGTTGAAATCACCCAATAACAACCAGTTAGCATCATTAGGAATAATTAGATCATGTAACCAACTGACAAAATTATCCCTGGCTGGGTTTTGACAAGGCCCATAAACAGAGACCAGCGTCCAAATTTGAGAGTTATGAGTGGACATGAACTCCACAACAATTCCAAAGCTAGCAGATTGAATTAGTTTACCCACAAACAAAGCTGAATTCCACACAACTAAAAGTCTACCCGGGGCTCCAACAGAAGGCACATGAACAAAATGATCAAAACGTCGCGGACAACACTTACGAATAAAACACTGGTTAATAACCTCACATTTGGTTTCTTGAAGGCAAACAATGGAACAAGCACTCTCACCAATTTTCTAACGTACTACACGCTACCGTTCATCCGAATTCAAACCACGAACATTCCAGCACAGAACTTTCCAGTCTCTAAAGTCGCCCTGATTCATTACAGACCATGGAAAAGTAACAGCAAAAGACTGTCACATAATGACAGTACAAGTTCAGCCACGCAACAGCATAAGAGTTCAAAAGAAACTAAAACATAACTGAAGATAAATGGTTTTCACAAGGGTTGACCATAAACACCACTAAAGATAAGATCTAGTTATCATTAGAACTAGAAGAAGCAGCTGTGGTGTTACATGAAGAAGCCTCAAGCTTCTCCTTGGTGAGCTTCTCAGGCCGAATACCCAGACACAGTCCAACATGTTGCAGCACCTTGATTGGAGAAGGAGGCGGAATAGTAGCTTGATCTTCAGCTGGAGGAGGATCATGTGGCTACTGAGCAGAGGTTGAAACCTTGCGCTTCTTCAGCGATTTTGCAGCTGCTTTCTTCAAAGGAACTGGATTGGCTGGAGAGGAACACATGAAAGCATCACGAAGGGCAGATAACCTGGCACTGCGCCTGACCTCAGACTCAACTATCACAGGCCTTGATTTACGAGCACGAGCCTGGCGCCCAACCGAAGCAGCAGAGAAGTTGAATGCAGACATCTCAACAAAAGATAAAGCATATTCATCCATATGGTGATCCTCAACCATAGAATCAAAACAGAGAGCTCTGGCAACATGTGGCTTCCTAAGAACAAACACTGTCCGACGAACAGGTGAAGGCTGAAACAACAGCTTGTTGCCCATAGCAGAGAAAGAGAAAGAACCTTCCCATGAGCACTTTGACAGAACAACCGGCTTGAGAGGGCTATGGCAGAGTAACCCTCTTGGAATGTGCATCATATCAATGAAAGGCATCATACGCTGAAAAGATCTAGACCATTCCATCACAAGAGGGAGCACATGTCAGAATATCGTCAGAACTTGGCCAATGACAATATGAGGCTGGATGAGAGGCGACACATATGCAGCAAGAACCCCTTGGTGATCATTGACAGATCCTTCAGCAGATTCCACTGGACCAGAGTTTTGCATGACCACTGATTCCTGATAAACAGGCTGATCTTCACTCTCAACGACTTCCTCAATGACCACATTGTCATGCTGGTTGGCATGTTGCTGCTCATCATTGTGTGCATGCAGGTCCTCATTCCATCCCAGCTCAGGAAACTCGGGCAAGACAAAGTTGACATCATCAAAAGGCATATTACCAGGCAACGGATGAGGGTTTCTGTTTAGCGGCATCGGATCTTCATTCGCAGGCAGGATATCAGCAAATTCCACAGAGAGAACATATATTGGTGCAGTCCAGGAACATATTCACGATAGACAACATCTCGAGGCACTTGCTGAGGGCATGGAAAAGAAACATAAAACAAAGTTCTAACCATCCGTGAATCATCTTGATGCTAGATATGAAAATGTCCAAAAGTGCTAACTGCATCAGAGATATGCTGCATAGTGCGGTAATCCAAAGGGACGCCCAACGCCATTATCCAACCCCTACGAAAACCCTGAGTGGCTCTGTGATTGATGCCTTGATCATGAGGAGTAAACCGAACGAAGTGACCATTGCCAAGATCATAGGGAGGGTAATTCATAATAGCATGCCTAGATGCAGGAGTACGAAACTCAAACAAGCCTACACCCTCAATCCACTGCTGATCACTAAGAACATCACGGTGAAGCTGAGTCATCACAAAATCACTAACCAGCTGGCAGAAGTGATGGATCTGCCCAGGCGAAGGTGGCGGCTCCACAATGCCAATGGCGAACTGCTCATGGCGCCGGTCAGGAGCAATGGCCAGCGAGAAGAAAGTCCGCGGTAGATGGGTTGGTCCACCATCGATGATCTCAAACCTCGGTGGAAGGAACTCGAGAGGATCTAAGGGAAAATTCACCATGTCTTGCTCTGGTGGAGGTGGAGAAGGTTGATGGTGTTCGGGAATAAGTGAAGATGCGATGGGACTTGTCTGCACCGGCGCGTGGGTCGTCTCTATACCCGAGGAGTCCCTTGAAGAGGGAATAGTAGGCTGACTCGTGGCGGGTATGGGAATCAACAGAGGAGATTTTCTAGGATTTTGTTGTTGTTTTTTTTTGCTCTCCAAACACACCCATTATCCCTTGCCCAATTAATGTAGTCTCGTCGACGATGAACATAACGTGAGCAAGCCAGGCATACAGGACAGGAGACAGACAGGTGGCCCCGCTGGTGCCATTTAGAACAGGTAAGAACACGATCCAGCATGTCATTGACCATATTATCAAACGTACCTCGGCTTCCTGGGTGGAAGGGATATCCAAAGGCGGGGTGGTGGGCTGCGATGGCTCATGCAACGCAGGCCCAAGAAAGGCAGGCCCAGCATGGGGGAAGATGTAACCAGACAAGTCGACGTAGAAGGGATTGCATGACGCATGAAGATTAGAAAGTTACAAATCTTCAGGCAGAGAACCAGCACTCCGAATCCGTGGCGATCCAACCGTGCCAAAAACAATTGGTGGGGTAGCCACCGTCCATTGCAGGTTTGCGGGTGGTGAGGGCTGGATAACCAAACGCTCATTTCCAGGGAGCACATAACCAGCATCAAAGATTGTATCAATACAAGCCTGAGTGGCCGAGTATCTATAACCATTGCACGCTTGATAATTCTGGAAGGTTGCAAAAGAAAATTTCTTTTGCACAAAACTAGAAGAACGTAAGGAGGATTTTGTATGTGGCTTATGCATTGCAATCTTTCCAAGCGCTGCCCTTCGTTTGGTGGGACTAACTAAAATCCATTCCGCATCGCATTCTAACTTCCAAAGATTGAACTCTCGTTCCCAATTCGGTCCACCACGACCCCAAAGATTAAAATGACATTTGAATTTCAAGCAAAGTATCTAAGATCAACAACATGAAAACCAACTTGCTTGGAGGAAACATTGAAGGAAAAAACCTTGTTAAGTATGCATGAGACACCCAACTAGATTGCAGATCCACCAATAGCGGCCTCCAATGCCGCCGCCACAGAATCATCATTAAGCCTGAAATCATGACGACTGAAAGACACAACCAATGTGAAATGACCAGTGCCATCTGTAGGATGAACCAATAGCCCAGTAGATCTGAAAATGTTGTCCGCAAATTCCAAACCCTAGGAGAAGTCCAAGCCAAGAGTTGATCCCGAAGACAAAACCATGTCCCTAGGAGAGGGAGAGACACCAGAGAATTGATCGGAGAGGATTAGGATTTTAGTGGTGGTGGAAGGAGATTGCCGGAGGTGGGACTGGGGGTGGGAGGTGGGAGGTGGGAGACGCCTTCTTCCGGTTGGATGCATGATGTATTTTTTGATTGTCACCCTTTGTGTGGAGGTCGGGATCGCGCGATGGTTAACTCCTACCAACCCTTACCCTAGGAGCATGCATGTAGTGCTTGGTTTCGATGACTAATAGAATTTTGCAATAAGTACGTGAGTTCTTTATGACTAATGTTGAGTCCATGTATTATACGCACTCTCACCCTTCCACCGTTAGCCTCTCTTGTGCCGCACAACTTTCGCCGGTACCATACACCCACCATATACCTTCCTTAAAACATCCACCATACCTACCTATTATGGCATTTCCATAGCCATTCTGAGATATATTGCCATGCAAATTCCGTCGTTCTGTTTATTATGACATGCATCGTCATTGTCATATTGCTTTGCATGATCATGTAGTTGACCTCGTATTTGTAGCAAAGCCACTGTTCATAATTCTTTCATACATGTCACTCTTGATTCATTGCACACCCCGGTACATTGCCGGAGGCATTAACATAGAGTCATATTTTTGTTCTAAGTATTGAGTTGTAATTCTTGAGTTGTAAGGAAATAAAAGTGTGATGATCTTCATTATTAGAGCATTGTCCCAGCGAGGAAAGGATGATGGAGGCTATGACTCCCCCACAAGTCTGGATGAGACCTCGGACAAAAAAAGGAGAGGCCAAAAAAAAGAGAAGGCCAAAAAAATGTGAGAATAAGAGAGAAGGGGCAATCCTACTATCCTTTTACCACACTTGTGCTTTACAATAGCACCATGATCTTCATGATAGAGAGTCTCTTATTTTGTCACTTCCATATACTAGTGGGAATTTTTCATTGAAGAATTTGGCTTGTACATTCCAACGATGGGCTTCCTCAAATTTCCCTAGGTCTTCATGAGCAAGCAAGTTGGATGCACACCCGCTTAGTTTCTTTTTGAGCTTTCATACATTTATAGTTGTAGTGCATCCGTTGCATGGCAATCCCTACTCGCTCACATTGATATCTATTGATGGGCATCTCAATAGCCCGTTGATACGCCTAGTTGATGTGAGACTATCTCCCTCTTTTTGTCTTCTCCACCACCATATTCTATTCCACCCATAGTGCTATGTCCATGGCTCGCGCTCATGTATTGTGTGAATGTTGAAAAAGTTTGAGAATACTAAAGTATGAAACAATTGCTTGGCTGAAACCGGGGTTATGCATGATTTGAATATTTTGTGTGATTAAGATGGAGCATAGCCAGACTATATGATTTTGTAGGGATAAGCTTTCTTTGGCCATGTTATTTTGAGAAGACATAATTGCCTTGCTAGTATGCTTGAAGTATTATTGTTTTTATGTCAAATATTAAACTTTATTTTTGAATCTCTCGGATCCGAACATTCATGCCACAATAAAGAAAATTACATGGATAAATATGTTAGGTAGCATTCCACATCAAAAATTCTGTTTTTATCATTTACCTACTCAAGGACGAGCAGGAATTAAGCTTGGAGATGCTTTATACGTCTCCAACGTATCTATAATTTTTTATTGTTCCACACTATTATATTATCCATCTTGGATGTTTTATATGCGTTTATATGCTATTTTATATGATTTTTGGGACTAACCTATTAACCTAGAGCCCAGTGCCAGTTTATGTTTTTCCTTGTTTTTGAGTTCTACAGAAAAGGAATATCAAACGGGGTCCAGATGAGCTGAAAATTCCTGGTGATTTTTTATGGACCACAAGAAGCCCCCGAAGCAAAAGAGTTGGGCCAGAAGAGTCCCGAGTCATCCACGAGGGTGGAGGGCATGCCCTACCCCCTGGGCACGCCCCCCTACCTCGTGGCTGACTCTGAGACCCCCCTGATGTGAAACCAACGCCAAAATTTCCTATAAATACAGAAACCCCCGAAAAGAAACCTAGATCAGGAGTTCCGCGGTCACAAGCTTTTATAGCCACCAAAAACCAATCGGGACCCTGTTCCGGCAGAGGGGGGAATCATCATCGGTGGCCATCTTCATCATCCCGGCGCTCTCCATGACAAGGAGGGAGTAGTTCACCCTCGGGGCTGAGGGTATGGACCAGTAGTATGTGTTTAATCTCTCTCTCTCTCTCTCTCTCTCTCTCTCTCTCTCTCTCTCTCGTGTTCTTGATTTGGCACGATCTTGATGTACCGTGAGCTTTGCTATTATAGTTGGATCTTATGATGTTTCTCCCCCTCTACCTTCTTGTAATGGATTGAGTTTTCCCTTTGAAGTTATCTTATCGGATTGAGTCCTTAAGGATTTGAGAACACTTGATGTATCTCTTGCATGTGCTTATCTATGGTGACAATGGGATATTCACGTGATCCACTTGATGTATGTTTTGGTGATCAACTTGCGAGTTCAGTGACCTTGTGAACTTATGCATAGGGGTTGGCACACGTTTTCATCTTGACTCCCCGGTAGAAACTTCGGGGCACTCTTTGAAGTTCTTTGTGTTGATTTGAATAGATGAATCTGAGATTTCTGTGTGATTCATATCATAAAATCAAACCCGCGGATACTTGAGGTGACATTGGAGTATCTAGGTGACATTAGGGTTTTGGTTGATTTGTGTATTAAGGTATTATTTTACTACGAGCTCTAGAGCTACTTGTGACACTTATAGGAATAGCGCAATGGATTGATCGAAAAGAATAGCTTTGAGGTGGTTTCGTACCCTATAATAATCTCTTCGTTTGTTCTCCGCTATTAGTGACTTTGGCGTGACTCTTTGTTGCATGTTGAGGGATTGTTATATGATATAATTGTGTTATCATTGTTGAGAGAACTTGCACTAGTGAAAGTATGAACCCTAGGCCTTGTTTCGAAGCATTGCAATACCATTTTCGCTCACTTTTATTACTTGTCACCTTGCTGTTTTTATAATTTCAGATTACAAAAACCTATATCTACCATCCATATTGCACTTGTATCACCATCTCTCCGCCGAACTAGTGCACCTATATAATTTACCATTGTATTGGATGTGTTGGGCACACAAGAGACTCTTCGTTATTTGGTTGCAGGGTTGTTTGAGAGAGACCATCTTCATCCTACACCTCCCACAGAAGTATAAACCTTAGGTCATCCACTTGAGGGAAATTTTCTACTGTCCTACAAACCTCTACACTTGGGAGGCCCAATAATGTCTACAAGAAGAAGGTTGCGTAGTAGACATCAAACTCATGTAGCTATGTCATGTCATCCTGTTTAGATACTCATCATATGTTTAATTATGCCATTATATCATGTTAAGTTATAAATCATATATCTGAAACTGTCTCATGCTATCCTGTTTAGTTAGCCATCATATATGTGAAATTGTGTCATGCTATCCTGTTTGGGTAGACAACATATATGTGAATTACCACATCTGTCTAACATACAATGTCTGCTCATTAAATTTCGTTTCTTGTTTATCAGCCATTTGAATTGGAGGGGTGATGGCAGTATCTAAGGGAGTAAAAACCCGTTGTTCACAAAAGACGGTGCTACCGGTTGATTCAGATAGAACCATGGTTGTACTGGCCCACGAACTAGCCCCACCACATATAATCGAGACTCTTCCAGATTGTACACCTACACCAGTGGAGAGAGAGAACCAGCTACACCCCATCTAACCCCAACCCCAGCAGATAGTAACCCACTTCTAGTTGACACATAACCATGTCCACCACAGAGTACCCCTACGCAAGCAGTTTGTAAAGCAACTGCAGTATGAAAGCATGAAGACCACCACAATGAACCCAAACTCCACGTTTAAAGCAGAAGAGCAGCTATTCTCAGGTCAAATTCCATAGCTATGGTCCATACTCCTTCGCTCTTGCATCACTGTATTTACTCGTACCAACTAATTTCGAATTTGAAGGATCCAATTGAAACTTGATACGTCTCCAACGTATCTACTTTTCCAAACACTTTTGCCCTTGTTTTGGACTCTAACTTGCATGATTTGAATGAAACTAACCCAGACTGATGTTGTTTTCAGCAGAACTGCCATGGTGTTGTTTATTGTGCAGAAAACAAAAGTTCTCGGAATGACCTGAAAATCCACGGAGATATTTTTTGGAAAATATAAAAAATACTGGCGAAAGAATCAAGGCTAGGGGGCCCACACCCTGTCCACGAGGGTGGGGGGCGCGCCCCTCCCCCTAGGCGCGCCCCCTGTCTCGTGGGCCCCCTAATGCTCCACCGACCTCAACTCCAACTCTATATATTCCGTTTCGCGGAGAAAAAAATCAAAGAGAAAGTTTCATCGCGTTTTACGATACGGAGCCGCCGCCAAGCCCTAATCTCTCTTAGGAGGGCTGATCTGGAGTCCGTTTGTAACACCCCAAAAATTTAACCAGGTTTTAGTTATTAAAATTTTGCCAAGAGTTTAAATTTTTGCCTGCAAGAATATTTCTGTTGATTTCAGAACCTTTCTTTTTATATTAATGAGTATCTACCCTAGTGGATCCTTCCAAACATATTGAACTTCTATGCCATCTCATTAAAACAATTTCCTAATCAGTAGGTTTATTTATTAAATTATTCCACCCTGAGATTTATTCATTAAAATGACTTGTTTTAAGTTTTGGAGCTCTTTTTGTACTACAACCAGTTGATAGACTTAACTATAAATCCAACCAAAATTTGGAGATGTCATGTGATGTCTCTAAATCACTTTTGTGCATTAATATATTTCATTCATTGCATACTTTGAGTGCTACACATGTTTTTCTTCTCTGGTCCAGTGGACAACTTTGCACTACAACCCTTTCAAATATTTGTTTCTAGCTTCCACCAAAATTATGGGATGTCAGTAGCAGCATATGATTCCATTATATGCAAAAATCCAGGGATGTTCTTTGAAAATTTTGAGTGAATCAACCTCATCTTCATTCTGGTCCAACATGATGGTTTGTACAGCATCCATATTATTGCTTGCTCTTTGGCCCTTGATTCTTTCTCCTACTTGTAGTCCTCCATGCTAAACCCCTAAGTCCAGGAGCATGCAACCATTGGCATATTTTTGGTTCATGAAATAATGCCATTCACATCTTGTCCAGATTTGAAATTCTGCAAAACTTGCACTAACAAGTTTGTGCTTTTCACAAACAAACCTCACCACCCCCTTGTGCATCCAAAGAGACACTGACCTGGAAGATTTGGCCCCTCCAAGAAATGCCTAGGTGCCTGTGGCATTTTGTCAAACACCTTGAGAGCATGACCAGATTTGACATGAGTTGTTGTTGGCATTGTGAACTTGGTCTCCTAACCAAACCACCTTGTCCCTTGAGTTTCCCTCTATCTCTAACCTAGGCATGTTGCTTGCCAACCTCACCTGTGACCTGTAGCATGCCACGGCATTGTATCGAACACCTTCCGTGCGTGCACTGGATGCGCCCAGAGCGCGCATATTGCACGAACCGCGCCCGAGCCGACACATTGCCCCCCTGGTTTTGGCCCGCTCTGCAGCGCCACGCCACGCACTACCCTCCTCACAGCATCGCGCCAAGCCGCCCTAGCAGCCTACAGTACCGCCAACAGAGCTTTTGGTGGCACGCCGGCGTCCGCAGCGCGCCTCTGCCACGGTCGGCGCCGCCAAAGCCACCCCGGCTCGCCACCTGCCCCCTAGAACAGTGCGAGCTCATCCGCAGCCTCATCCTCTAGCGCTCATCGCCGCCACATCACCCAAGCTACAGAAAGACGGTTCGCCATCGTCCTTATCATCGGCCACCTCAGAACCGACCTCCACCGCCTATATAAGGGCCCCGGAGCTCAATCGAGACCTTGAGCAACCTCAAATGATCTTCCTAGTGCTACCTTGGCCAGCAGTCGAGGAGGGGAAGGCCTTCTTCCCCGAGTCCGGCCGGTTCGGTCGCCGCCAAGTTCCGGCCGATTCCGTCGCCACCGGTGCCTCTCCCTCTCCACTCTCTCCACCAAGAACTCTCCCTCCCTCTCGCGAGCAAAACCCCATGCTCAATTTTGGCCGGAGACCACCGCAACCCCAAACTCACTATCCACCCGAATGCCTTCTCCGCCGCGAAGCTCGGTGCCGGCGACTCCGTTCATGTCAGCGACCATGGCGGGTACCCACAGACTCGTCTCGACCCCCTGAGCACACCCATGTCCTCAGATCACCAAGGGACGCCCCCGTTTGCCGGCAAATCCTCGCCGGAGCTCCGCCTCTGTTCGGTCGGAGGGGAACGACGCGCGCGTGGCCGGTCAAACCTGACCAGTGGGCCAGGCGGGCCCACCGTCAGTGACCCAGCACCTGTCCACGCAAGAGTAAGTGGAAGCGCCTTTCCCGAATACGCTTTCGACGTGTACACGTTTTATTTGAAACGTTTTCTTTTCTGTTTTATTTTAAAAACAGATTTTTACCAGGACTTTGACTAGCTTTATCTTTTAAAATATAACTCCAAATGAATTAATTCTTTTTCCTATCTCTCTCAAATATTGTCTAGTTTATTTTAAGATTTATTTGAAAAAAATTCAGAACAACTTTTTGTGCTGTTTTTATTTTGTGTGTTAATTCATTTATATTTCTAAAATAGGATTTTTGGAGAGGAGAATATTTCAAGAGTTTGAGATGCACCCTGCCATCCCATGACCTGAAGGCAAGCATTCTGAACCCCGCCATAATACTTTTGTGTGTTCGTTGACACGTTTATAACACTACCTCATTTTTGGAGAACTTGTTATTTCATGTGAGATGATCATGTGCAGGGATGCATATTTGTGAATTCCATGCTGTTGGAAATGAGCACACTTGTAATAATAATCATCCTCATGTGCCTTGCATGCATACCGGAAGGAATCTGGGAAAACCTCTGCCTTGGGTAGGCATGAGTTTGTCGCCGGTCTCCGTCGGGACGGTTATGTCCGGTATGGCATGGTAGGGTATAATGAGCGGTGATCTTGTTGGTTGAAATATTTTTGTTATACATGTCATGCAGGGAAGATTATAAACCTCCTGAGTCGACCATAGATCGAGTCTTGTTCCAGTAACCCCCATACTTGTGTCGTACTACCACTCGTCTCTACAACAAGTAGAGTACGGTTCAGTAAGTTGTCAACCTCTTCCTAGCACACACCGTACAGAGAGGCCAGGGTGGAAGATACTGGTTGTAGCTGGTAGGCAGGCCACCTGGTCCGGGGGCATGGGTGTTTCCAGTTGAGACCAAGAGAGGAGGGCACCCCTTAGAGCGCGCGATATAAATTTGATCCCATGCTACGCGAGGTTGTAGCCTCCCCACTTAGAGTTTGCTTGATAGGTGTCGTGGGTGATTCCAGACACGTGTAAGTTAAGCTGGTGTGTGCAAGTTAGGTGTGTTTTCAACAAAAAGACCGTAGACGGAATTAGTCCCGATGGACTAAAGAAATCCGTTACTCGTGGGTAAAGAGTACACCCTCTGCAGTGATAAAACCTATTCGCATAGCCGTGTCCATGGTTAAGGATTACAGTCTGGGATGGATCGAGTGTCGGTCTTAGTGTCGGTCTTCGGAGGTGAAACTGTTAAATCAGAACTGATATTACAACTTGTGACATGTGATAATGATGATTATTATTTTGTTGTGGACTAACCCGTGATATTTTTGGTATTATCGAATATCCCTGGGATGGTTTTACCTCTGGTATATTCACTATGATTGTTTCTTTTAAAGCCCTTTATGTGGTGTCGCTTAGACGCCCGACTGTGGCATTTCTTTTAAAGCCCTTTATGTGGTGTCGCTTAGACGCCCGACTGTGGCATTTCTTTTAAATCCCTTTATGTGGTGTCGCTCAGATGTCCGACTGTGGCATTTCTTTTAAAGCCCTTTATGTGGTGTCGCTTAGACGCCCGACTGTGGCATTTCTTTTAAAGCCCTTTATGTGGTGTCTCTCAGACGCCCGACTGTGGCATTTATTTTAAAGCCCTTTATGCGGTGTCGCTAAGACGCCCGACTGTGGCATGCTTGTTATTTATTTCATAATTTTTAATACTTCTAAGACATTGCATATTCATATATAACATGCTTACACACATCAGTGTTATATTTATCTTTTGTGACTGACGTCATGAGTATAAAATATTCTCAGCACATCGTTATTATATTATACCCATGTTCATAATGTTTGCGAGTACATTCAAAGTACTCACTGGCTTGTCCCTGGCTATTGTCTTGGCCAGATTTCTTGCGCGGAGAGGAGCGACCGTGTTGACAGCCCCGGAACCCACGCAATGGTGATAGCAGCCTCGCGAAGATAGGAGTTAACCTGGTCAGCTGTTCCCGTGGGAAATGGAGTCCCTTAGACACTGATGTTTCACAACCCGCTTCCACCATCAACCACTAGAAACCATTTGTTGTACTCACAGGCCAGAATGGTCTTGTACTACATATTTTGTATTTTGCTTGGAATTTCTGTAACAAGTTGGTGCCTCATCAGCTAACAGTTATCCTGGGGCTGGTGAGCACAAGGGCCATTTTCTGGAAATTAATACCCGGAGAATCGGTCACCACAGACTTGGTATCAGAGCCAGGCTGACCATTGGCTAATCCTATCTTAGCCAGGTCGAAAAACTTAGGCAAACCAACCCACCAGACCTTAACCAAACCCCAGCCGAGCTTCTCGTGCAAGTTAGCCACACAGTGACCCCGACACTTTTGGCAGTCGGTGCCCAACCTATCAACCTAGCATGTCGATCACGCGCCAGTAACCAGCGCCCAAGATGTCTACTTCACAAGCGTGCGAAGGAAGACTCCATCTCCTTTTTCTATAAAAAGGGCACGCTAGCCCCAACCCAGCACAGCCTCTACCCCAAACCGAGCCATAATGCCAGGCCCCGTCGTGCACAATGAGACTACAGCAACCAACCTTGGAGGTTTTGTGACCATACTCGCAAACCTCACCCGTCGTGCCTACGCGTTAGAAGAGCCCCCAGAATATGTTGTGTACCAAGGGACCATGAGCGGTGAAAGCCGTCAATTCTGGGCCACTGTGCACATCTATGGTAGGGGTCTATCTCCAGAACGCCCCTACAGCACTGGAAGAACAACTTCCATCAAGCCACAAGCCGTCCAGCTAGCTGCTCGAGAGGCTATAGTTCAACTCCGGTAGTTGTCGCCTAGAGTTAACTGTCGCTCGTTCTACTACTACCCCCGGCGTGAAGGGTTTGGTAGACCACCCCAAGTTGCCAACGGAGATCACGAGACAGATCCCGCATTGTTGCACCTAGTGCGCTATGTAAGTGCACTGGAGGCACTGTTCGACCAGATCACCATTGATCTGATCGCAGCTCGAGGAGAGCTGGTTCGTCGAGCCCCAGCAAGAAGAGAAGACGAGCCCGACGCCGACAACCCAGTCGTGCTGTTCGGACACCTGATCGAGACCCTGAGGTCAGCCCCAGCCATCATCCAAGATACTGTGATGACCCCAGAAGTGCTTCGTTGCCTTTTGGGAACACACTCCAACGGGATTGTGGCTAACAATCCCCGTGATGGCCATCATTGCTACCCCGACCCTGCAGTTCCTCCGCCATCTCCGACTAATCCAGGCAGTGAGACACGTGGAGAAGCCTTGTCATCCACCAGGCACGCCCGTTTAGGCATGAACGAGGTAGATTAAGCCGTGCGAGTAGCACCGAGTTTCAGTGTATCCTCGCTTTGTAATCGTGCGACCTTGTATATAAACGCAGCCTGTCGTTGTGCCTCTGTTTTAATAGTAACCTTGCGTATTTTGTCAGTGCATAGTTGCATATTTTCCAGGCACAGCTACCAAAACCAACCCCGACGACAACCACAGTAACACGTCTCTTTATGAGATATGTGTATCTCTGACACTGACCCGACCTTTGGAGCTAAGCTGGCAAATTTATTACCTTTCACCACGGTAAAATGACCCAGCTCCATTGCTATATAAAGGCCACCTCGTGACCTTACCAAGCACCCCACACCTTGTGCACCACCCTCACAACCTTTTTCCTGTCATGCCGAGCCCCAGTATTTATCTGAGAACCCCAGATGCAACCCCAGGTAGCTTCGTCAAAATATTGTGGGACTTTACCTGCAGTACTATGGGTTATACCTATCCACCCCAGTACGAGTTGTTCAAATCGAGAATCACCCATTCCACCTCAGAATATTGGGCAGCGGTACACATCCCTCCCGTAGACTCCAATCAAGATCCAACGGAAGTTTCCTTCGTGGGGGAATCTATACCAACCCCACACCTGGCCATAGAAGTTGCTGCGAAAGAAGCAATTGCTCGCCTTCGATCCGCAGTACCCTATGCCCGCGAACAAGGATATTATTACTTTCCGAGCCGTGTAGCACCCGAAGGAGTAACATATTTTCCCGGTGGACGGATTGAGAGAGACCCAGTACTAGTCAACCTTATCCAGTACATCATCGCTCAAGAGCATTTGAACCAGCGAGTGATGGATTATCTCCAGAGTCTCGCTGATTTGAATCCTCAGATTGCCATCGGCAGACCACTTAGGCCCGACCCGGAGAGACGCATACATCGACTGGTCAATCCACTTCCTTCGATAGAAGAGGAGTGTATCCCATTGCCAGAGACATTTTATCGGGACCCCGTCCAGTTACTGTTTTCATTTTAGACGCCACTGCTGTGTTTGTTATTTCAGCATTTATTATTACGTTGTAGCTTATGCATGGTACCTCGAATTTGTGCGACGAGTCGATTATTTAGTTTCTACTAGTATGAGTAGTTTTCTTCGTGATTAACTTGTGTAACCGCGAAAAATCCTGGAATGAGATTTCTTTTCCCTGAGTTGCTGCAACGTTTATCCCCTCGCTACATGGATTATTTTCACGCAGCACCACGGCAACAGACTCACAACCGCTCGAACTCATATGGAGTATTTGTTTTTCACATCAGCTCTTGGCAAATCTCCAGGACGAGATTTTTCTTAAGGGGGGTAGTAATTGTAACACCCCAAAAATTTAACCAGGTTTTAGTTATTAAAATTTTGCCAAGAGTTTAAATTTTTGCCTGCAAGAATATTTCTGTTGATTTCAGAACCTTTCTTTTTATATTAATGAGTATCTACCCTAGTGGATCCTTCCAAACATATTGAACTTCTATGCCATCTCATTAAAACAATTTCCTAATCAGTAGGTTTATTTATTAAATTATTCCACCCTGAGATTTATTCATTAAAATGACTTGTTTTAAGTTTTGGAGCTCTTTTTGTACTACAACCAGTTGATAGACTTAACTATAAATCCAACCAAAATTTGGAGATGTCATGTGATGTCTCTAAATCACTTTTGTGCATTAATATATTTCATTCATTGCATACTTTGAGTGCTACACATGTTTTTCTTCTCTGGTCCAGTGGACAACTTTGCACTACAACCCTTTCAAATATTTGTTTCTATCTTCCACCAAAATTATGGGATGTCAGTAGCAGCATATGATTCCATTATATGCAAAAATCCAGGGATGTTCTTTGAAAATTTTGAGTGAATCAACCTCATCTTCATTCTGGTCCAACATGATGGTTTGTACAGCATCCATATTATTGCTTGCTCTTTGGCCCTTGATTCTTTCTCCTACTTGTAGTCCTCCATGCTAAACCCCTAAGTCTAGGAGCATGCAACCATTGGCATATTTTTGGTTCATGAAATAATGCCATTCACATCCTGTCCAGATTTGAAATTCTGCAAAACTTGCACTAACAAGTTTGTGCTTTTCACAAACAAACCTCACCACCCCCTTGTGCATCCAAAGAGACACTGACCTGGAAGATTTGGCCCCTCCAAGAAATGCCTAGGTGCCTGTGGCATTTTGTCAAAGACCTTGAGAGCATGACCAGATTTGACATCAGTTGTTGTTGGCATTGTGAACTTGGTCTCCTGACCAAACCACCTTGTCCCTTGAGTTTCCCTCTATCTCTAACCTAGTCCTGTTGCTTGCCAACCTTACCTGTGACCTGTAGCATGCCACGGCATTGTATTGAACACCTTCCGTGCGTGCACTGGACGCGCCCAGAGCGCGCGTATTGCACGAACCGCGCCCGAGCCGACACATTGGCCCCCCTGGTTTTGGCCCGCTCTGCAGCGCCACGCCACGCACTACCCTCCTCACAGCATCACGCCAAGCCGCCCTGGCAGCCTACAGCACCGCTGACAGAGCTTTTGGCGGCACGCCGGCGTCCGCAGCGCGCCTCTGCCACGGTCGGCGCCGCCAAAGCCACCCCGGCTCGCCACCTACCCCCTGGAACAGTGCGAGCTCATCCGCAGCCTCGTCCTCTAGCGCTCGTTGCCGCCACGTCGCCCAAGCTACAGAAAGACGGTTCACCATCGTCCTTAACGCCGGCCACCTCGGAACCGACCTCCACCGCCTATATAAGGGCCCCGGAGCTTAGTCGAGACCTTGAGCAACAACCTCAAATGATCTTCCTAGTGCTACCTTGGCCAGTAATCGAGGAGGGGAAGGCCTTCTTCCCCAAGTCCGGTCGGTTCGGTCGCCGCCAAGTTCCGGCCGATTCCGTCGCCACCAGTGCCTCTCCCTCTCCACTCTCTCCACCAAGAACTCTCCCTCCCTCTTGCGAGCACAACCCCACGCTCAATTTTGGCCGGAGACCACCGCAGCCCCAAACTCACTATCCACCCAAATGCCTTCTCCGCCGTGAAGCTCGTCGCCGGCGACTCCGTTCACGTCGGCGACCATGGCGGGTACCCACAGACTCGTCTCGACCCCCTGAGCACACCCATGTTCTCAGATCACCAAGGGATGCCCCCGTTTGCCGGCAAATCCTCGCCGGAGCTCCGCCTCTGTTCGGTCGGAGGGGAACGACGCGCGCGTGGCCGGTCAAACCTGACCAGTGGGCCAGGCGGGCCCACCGTCAGTGACCCAGCGCCTGTCCACGCAGGAGTAAGTGGAAGCGCCTTTCCCGAATACGCTTTCGACGTGTACACGTTTTATTTGAAACGTTTTCTTTTCTGTTCTATTTTAAAAGCAGATTTTTACCAGGACTTTGACTGGCTTTATCTTTTAAAATATAACTCCAAATGAATTAATTCTTTTTCCTATCTCTCTAAAATATTGTCTAGTTTATTTTAAGATTTATTTGAAAAAAATTCAAAATAACTTTTTGTGCTGTTTTTATTTTGTGTGTTAATTCATTTATATTTCTAAAATAGGATTTTTGAAGAGAGGAGAATATTTCAAGAGTTTGAAATGCACCCTGCCTTCCCATGACCTGAAGGCAAGCATTCTGAACCCCGCCATAATACTTTTGTGTGTTCGTTGACACGTTTATAACACTACCTCATTTTTGGAGAACTTGTTATTTCATGTGAGATGATCATGTGCAGGGATGCATATTTGTGAATTCCATGCTGTTGGAAATGAGCACACTTGTGATAATAATCATCCTCATGTGCCTTGCATGCATACCGGAAGGAATCTGGGAAAACCTCTGCCTTGGGTAGGCATGAGTTTGTCGCCGGTCTCCGTCGGGACGGTTATGTCCGGTATGGCATGGTAGGGTATAATGAGCGGTGATCCTGTTGGTTGAAATATTTTTGTTATACATGTCATGCAGGGAAGATTATAAACCTCCTGAGTCGACCATAGATCGAGTCTTGTTCCAGTAACCCCCATACTTGCGTCGTACTACCACTCGTCTCTACAACAAGTAGAGTACGGTTCAGTAAGTTGTCAACCTCTTCCTAGCACACACCATACAGAGAGGCCAGGGTGGAAGATACCGGTTGTGGCTGGTAGGCAGGCCACCTGGTCCGGGGGCATGGGTGTTTCCGGTTGAGACCGAGAGGGGAGGCCACCCCTTAGAGCGCGCGATATAAATTTGATCCCATGCTACGCGAGGTTGTAGCCTCCCCACTTAGAGTTTGCTTGATAGGTGTCGTGGGTGATTCCAGACACGTGTAAGTTAAGCTGGTGTGTGCAAGTTAGGTGTGTTTTCAACAAAAAGACCGTAGACGGAATTAGTCCCGATGGACTAAAGAAATTCGTTACTCGTGGGTAAAGAGTACACCCTCTGCAGAGATAAAACCTATTCGAATAGCCGTGTCCATGGTTAAGGATTACAGTCTGGGATGGGTCGAGTGTCGCTCTTAGTGTCGGTCTTCGGAGGTGAAACTGTTAAATCAGAACTGATATTACAACTTGTGACATGTGATAATGATGATTATTATTTTGTTGTGGACTAACCCGTGATATTTTTGGTATTATCGAATATCCCTGGGATGGTTTTACCTCTGGTATATTCACTATGATTGTTTCTTTTAAAGCCCTTTATGTGGTGTCGCTTAGATGCCCGACTGTGGCATTTCTTTTAAAGCCCTTTATGTGGTGTCGCTCAGACGCCCGACTGTGGCATTTCTTTTAAAGCCCTTTATGTGGTGTCGCTTAGACGCCCGACTGTGGCATTTCTTTTAAAACCCTTTATGTGGTGTCGCTCAGACGCCTGACTGTGGCATTTCTTTTAAAGCCCTTTATGTGGTGTCGCTTAGACGCTTGA
>NC_041391.1:386286154-386327485 GCF_002162155.2 Triticum dicoccoides
TGTGGCATTTCTTTTAAAGCCCTTTATGTGGTGTCGCTCAGACGCCTGACTGTGGCATTTCTTTTAAAGCCCTTTATGTGGTGTCGCTCAGACGCCCGACTGTGGCATTTCTTTTAAAGCCCTTTATGCGGTGTCGCTAAGACGCCCGACTGTGGCATGCTTGTTATTTATTTCATAATTTTTAATACTTCTATGACATTGCATATTCATATATAACATGCTTACACACATCAGAGTTATATTTATCTTTTGTGACTGACATCGTGAGTATAAAATATTCTCAGCACATCGTTATTATATTATACCCGTGTTCATAATGTTTGCGAGTACATTCAAAGTACTCACTGGCTTGTCCCTGGCTATTGTCTTGGCCAGATTTCTTGCGCGGAGAGGAGCGACCGTGTTGACAGCCCCGGAACCCACGCAATGGTGATAGCAGCCTCGTGAAGATAGGAGTTAACCTGGTCAGCTGTTCCCGTGGGAAATGGAGTCCCTTAGACACTGATGTTTCACAACCCGCTTCCGCCATCAACCACTAGAAACCATTTGTTGTACTCACGGGCCAGAATGGTCTTGTACTACATATTTTGTATTTTGCTTGGAATTTCTGTATCAAGTTGGTGCCTCATCAGCTAACAGTTATCCTGGGGCTGGTGAGCACAAGGGTCATTTTCTGGAAATTAATACCCGGAGAATCGGTCGCCACACCATTGAGAGCTCCGGAGAGGGGGATTCATCGTCGTCGTCATCATCAACCATCCTCCATCACCAATTTCATGATGCTCACTGTCGTGCGTGAGTAATTCCATCGAAGGCTTGCTGGATGGTGATGGGTTGGATGAGATTTACCATGTAATCAAGTTAGTTTTGTTAGAGTTTGATCCCTAGTATCCACTATGTTCTGAGATTGATGTTGCTATGACTTTGCTATGCTTAATTCTTGTCAGTAGGGCCCGAGTGCCATGATTTCAGATCTGAACCTATTATGTTTTCATGAATATATGTGAGTTCTTGATCCTATCTTGCAAGTATATAGTCACCTATTATGTGTTATGATCCGACAACCCCGAAGTGACAATAATCGGGATACTTCTCGGTGATGATCGTAGTTTGAGGAGTTCATGTATTCACTAAGTGCTAATGCTTTGGTCCGGTACTCTATTAAAAGGAGGCCTTAATATCCCTTAGTTTCCATTAGGACCCCACTGTCACGAGAGGGTAGGACAAAAGATGTCATGCAAGTTCTTTTCCATAAGCGCATATGACTATATTCGGAATACATGCCTACATCACATTGATGAACTGGAGCTAGTTCTGTGTCACCCTATGTTATAACTATTACATGAGGAATCGCATCTGACATAATTATCCATCACTGATCCAATGCCTACGAGCTTTTCACATATTGTGCTTTGCTTATTTACTTTTTCGTTGCTACTGTTACAATTACTACAAAACTGCTATCTTTACCTTTTTTTTTTACTGTGAAGACAGTAGGAAAGGCTCCTACTGCATATATATTACTAAAACCTCAGGGGGTACAATTACATGTGTGATTTACATACATGGGTGGTTGAGGCACCACCATGGGACACCCTAGTTTACAAGACGCCTACTGTATGGACCCAACTATGGCAGATACAATATGTTGTTTCGAAGGTTTCACTCTATATCTAAGATTGTCAAAGTCCAACTTAAACCTCTGTTTCCAGGAAGCAACTGATGGCTTAATTTTCCTAAAGTGGTGGTTGTTTCTCTCCTTCCAGAGACTCCAGGCCGACGTCAAAAAAATATCCATCCACATCTTTCTAGGGTGCACGGTCTTTTGATGTTTGATCATGTCAAGTCTGTCATGTTGCAAAGACCAGTTGAAGCCTAGATGTAGCCAACATTCCTGACTAAATGTGCAGTGAAAGAAGAGGTGTTCCACCGTTTCTTCAACATGTTGGCCACAAAGGAGGCAGTCGAAGTTTGTCCCAATGTTGTAGTGCCTCCTCTTGAGCATGTTTTTGGTGTTGAGGCGATCAACCAGCAGGAACCACCCGAATGTTTTGAGCTTGGGAGTACACTTTGCTTTCCATAACCAACCGAAGGCTTCATGGGCAGTTACATCTCTGAAGTAGAATCTGTAGTATGATGCTATCTTTACCTTTGCCACTGTTACCATTACTATCATACTACTTTACTACTAAATACTTTGCTGTAGATACTAAGTTATCCAGGTGTGGTTGAATTGACAACTCAACTGCTAATACTTGAGAATATTCTTTGGCTCCCCTTGTGTCAAATCAATAAATTTGGGTTGAATACTCTACCCTCGAAAGTTGTTGCGATCCCCTATACTTGTGGGTTATCAAGACTAATTACCGGCACCGTTGCCGGGGAGCCTAGCTCTATTCTTTGAGTCACTTGGGATTTATATTTTCTGATCACTATGAAGAACTTGAAAGACGCCAGAACTAAGATTATTCCCTCAACTACGAGGGGAGGTAAGGAATTGCCATCTAGCTCTGCATTAGATTATCCTTCTGTTTTGAATAAGCTTGTGACACCTAAACCTGCTATTGCTATGAATTCTGATATGTCGCATGTTATTGATGATGCCACTTCTGCTATGCATGATACTTATGATGAAACTACTTCTGTGCTTGATACTACTTTGCCATTAGGTGAATTTCTTGATGAACAACTTGCTAGGGTTAGAGAGAATGAAATTATTGAAGTTGAAATTATTGATGATAGTGATGATGAAGGTTCTCCCCTAATTATGAATTGCATGTTGGTCCTGAGGGTTACGTTATGGATGAAGAAACTGCTAGAGATCTTTTTGCTTGCAATGATAGATCTGATCTTAAGAAGTTACTAGCTAAACTTAAACAGAAAACTCTAAATGCTAGAATGAAATATGACCCTGCTTACGTTACTTCACCTATCTTTGTTACTGATAAGGATTGTGAATTCTCTGTTGATCCTGAAATAATTACTTTGGTTGAATCTGATCCTTTTTATGGCTATGAATCTGAAAGTGTTGTGGCACATCTTACCAAGTTAAATGATATAGCCGCCCTATTTACTAATGATGAGAAGTCTCGCTATTATTATATCCTTAAGATATTTCCATTCTCATTAAAGGGTGCTGCTAAAACTTGGTTTAATTCTCTTGATCCTGGTTGTGTGCGTAGTCCCCGGGACATGATTTATTACTTCTCTGCTAAATATTTCCCTGCTCATAAGAAACAAGCTGCCTTGCGGGAAATATATAATTTTGTGCAAATCTAAGAAGAGAGTCTCCCACAAGCTTGGGGGAGGCTTCTCCGATTACTTAATGCTTTGCCTGATCATCCTCTTAAGAAAAATGAAATACTTGATATCTTTTATAATGGACTAACCGATGCTTCCAAGGACCACTTGGATAGTTGTGCTGGTTGTGTTTTCAGGGAAAGAACAGTCGACCAAGCTGAATTACTATTGAATAATATGTTGACTAATGAAAATAATTGGACTCTTCCTGAGCCAATTCCTTAGCCAACTCCTGAGCCTATTCTTAAACCAACTCCGAAGAAGAGGGGTGTTCTATTTCTCACTCCTGAAGATATGCAAGAGGCAAAGAAATCTATGAAATAAAAAGGTACTAAAGATGAAGATGTTAAGAATTTACCTCCTATTGAAGAAATACATGGTCTTAATATACCGCCTGTTGAAGAAGGTCATTGTCTTGATAACCCGACACAGGTAGTAAAGGTAAATTCTCTCTATAGATATGATAAGGTTGAAATCTCGTCTACTAAATTTCATAGCCCATGCTTAGATGAATTTGATGACTTTATGGCTAGACAAGAAAGTTTTAATGCTTATGTTGGTAGAGAATTAAAGAATAATGCTTTCGAGATAGGATGCTTTAGTGATTATATGGCTAGAGTTAAAAGTGAATTAAACTCATTAGCAAATATGCTTCTATGGTAACCACTCAAGCTGAACAAGTACTTAAAGCACAAATTGATTTGCTCGATGAATTAAATAATAAACATGATTTTGTTGTTAGAGTGGCTACTAGAACTGGTAGAATGACTCAGGAACCTTTGTATCCTGAAGGCCACCCTAAGAGAATCGAGCAAGATTCTCAGAGAAATAATTTAGATGCACCTAGTCCTTCTAAAAAGAAGAAAAGGTAAAATGATAGAACTTTGCATGCTTCTAGTGAACCTGTTATAGACAAACCTGAGAATCCCAATGATATTTCTATTTCTGATGCTAAAACACAATCAAGTGATGAACATGAACCTAGTGATAATGTTAATGATAATGTTCATGTTGATGCTCAACCTAGCAATAATAATGATGTAGAGATTGAACCTGCTGTTGATCTTGATAACCCACAATCAAAGATCAACGTTATGATAAAAGAGACTTTGTTGCTAGGAAGCACGGTAAAGAAAGAGAACCATGGGTTCAGAAACCCATGCCCTTTCCTCCTGAACCATCCAAGACAAAGGATGATGAGGATTTTGAGCACTTTGCTAAAATGATTAGACCTATTTTCTTACGTATGCGCTTAACTGATATGCTTAAAGTAAATCCTTATGCTAAATATATGAAGGATATCATTACAAATAAGAGAAAGATACCGGAAGCTGAAATTTCCACCATGCTTGCTAATTATACTTTTAAAGGTGGAATACCAAAGAAACTTGGAGATCCAGGGGTACCGACTATACCATGCTCCATTAAAAGAAACTATGTTAAAACTGCTTTATGTGATCTTGGAGCCGGTGTTAGTGTTATGCCTCTCTCTTTATATCGTAGACTTGAATTGAATAAGTTGACACCTACTGAAATATCTTTGCAAATGGCTGATAAATCAACTGCTATACCTGTCGGTACTTGTGAGGATGTGCCTGTTGTGGTTGCAAATGTCACTATCTTAACGGACTTTGTTATTCTTGATATTCCCGAGGACGATAGTATGTCGATTATCCTTGGTAGACCATTTTTGAATACTACGGGGCTGCTATTGATTGCAACAAAGGCAATATCACCATAGGTCATCCTATAGGTTCTACTTGGCACAAACACTAATTAAAACATAAAAACACATCTAAACAAAAGGTAGATGCAAAACTTATTACTAAACAGAAGCAAAAACAAAAAACACAAATAAAATTGGTTTGCCTCCCAAATAGTGCTATCGTTTAACGCCCCTAGCTAGGCATAAAAGCGAGGATAGATCTAAGTAGTGCCATCTTTGGCATCTAATTCCTCAATAGAGCACTTATAATCTTTAGGGGATTCTTTATTTTTAGTAATGATAAAGCTCTTAGGCAAGAAATCAAGAAATTCGTTTGTAGCAAAAGGTTCCTTAATGATAGCAAGAAAATTGGGATGAACACTTATCAATTTGAGATCGGCATTTCCTTTACTAGAGGATTCACCCTTATTTGTAGGAACATACATGACCTTGGCAATTTTGGTAGGAGGTTTTGGGGTATTTTACACAGATGAAAAGGCACACCCTAAATTGGTGATAATGTCCTCCAGTTTACCAATTCTTGTAGAATCAAGATCTATTCTTTCATTAACTATAGGTTCTTTCTCTTTAAAAAAATTCAAAGTAACTCCAACCCTAGATCCATATTGGGTAATTTGATTGTGGATCTTTTTATCCAAATTTTCAATTAACTCAACAGTGGCAACTTTATTTTCAATAATTTCAAGCCTTTGCATGACATGTTCCAAAGTTAAGATAGTTCCATTAACCAAAAGAGGGGGTGGACCAAACAAATCTAACATGGCATTATAAGCATCAAAAGTGTGGCTACCCAAGAAGTTCCCTTCGGTAATGGTATCAAGAATATATCTATTCCAAGGGGTAATGCCTACATAAAAATTGCGAAGAAGAACAGAAGTGGATTGATTCCTAGTAGATCTATTTTGAGCATTGCAAATTCTACGCCAAGAATCTTTTAAATTTTCTCCCTCCCTTTGCTTGAAGTGAAGGGGACAAAGGAGCGGACAAGGGACTAGCCATGACAACAAGCAAACAAAAGGCAAGCGAAAGAGAGAGGAGATTGGGAAAGAGAGCGCGAATAAAATGGCAAGGGTGAAGCGGGGGGGGAGGAAAATGAGAGGAAAATGGCAAATAATGTAAATGCGAGGGAGATGAGTTTGTGATGGGTACTTGGTATGTCTTGACTTGAGCGAAGACCTCCCCAGCAACGGCGCCAGTAATCCTTCTTGCTACGTCTTGAGCTTGCGTTGGTTTTCCTTAAAGAGGAAAGGGTGATGCAACAATAGTAGCGTAAGTATTTCCCTCAGTTTTTGAGAACCAAGGTATCAATCCAGTAGGAGGCTCCTCAAAAGTCCCACGCACCTACACAAACAAACAAAGAACTCACAACCAACGCAATAAGGGGTTGTCAATCCCTTCACGGCCACTTGCGAAAGTGAGATCTGATAGAGATAATATGATAAGATAAATATATTTTTGGTATTTTATAATATAGATGCAAAAAGTAAAGATGCAAATAAAAGTAGATTGGAAGCTTATATGATAAAAGATAGACCCGGGGGCCATAGGTTTCACTAGTGGCTTCTCTCAAGATAGCATAAGTATTACGGTGGGTGAACAAATTACTATCGAGCAATTGATAGAAAAGCGAATAATTATGAGATTATTTAGGCATAATCATGTATATAGGCATCACGTCCGTGACAAGTAGACCGACTCCTGCCTGCATCTACTACTATTACTCCACACATCGACCGCTATCCAGCATGCATCTAGAGTATTAAGTTCATAAAGAACAGAGTAACGCATTAAGAAAGATGACATCATGTAGAGGGATAAACTCATGCAATATGATATAAACCCCATCTTTTTATTCTCGATGGCAACAATACAATATGTGCCTTGCTGCCCCTGTTGTCACTGGGAAAGGACACCTCAAGATTGAACCCAAAGCTAAGCACTTCTCCCATTGCAAAAAAGATCAATCTAGTAGGCCAAACCAAACTGATAATTCGAAGAGACTTGCAAAGATAACTTAATCACACATAAAAGAATTCAGAGGAGATTCAAATATTTCTCATAGATAAACTTGATCATAAACCCACAATTCATCGGATCTCGACAAACACAGCGCAAAAAGAGTTACATCGAATAGATCTCCAAGAAGATTGAGGAGAACATGGAATTGAGATCCAAAAAGAGAGAAGAAGCCATCTAGCTAATAACTATGGACCCGAAGGTCTGTGGTAAACTACTCACAACTCATCGAAGGGGCTATGGTGTTGATGTAGAAGCCCTCCGTGGTTGATTCCCCCTCTAGTGGAGCACCGGCAAAGGCTCCAAGATGGGATCTCGCGGATACAGAAGGTTGTGGTGGTGGAATTAGGTTACATGGCTTGTTCTGATGTTCTCGGGGTACGTGGGTATATATAGGAGGAATAAGTAGGTCGGTGGACGCCCGAGGGGGCCACGAGATAGGGGGAGCGCCCAGTAGGGGGGTGCGCCCTACAGCCTCGTGGCCGCCTCGGCTAGTTCTTGACTTGCACTCCAAGTCCTCTGGGTCACGTTCGTTCCAAAAATCACGCTCCCAAAGGTTTCATCTCGTTTGGACTCCGTTTGATATTCCTTTTCTTCGAAATACTGAAATAGGCAAAAAAACAGCAATACGGGTTGGGCCTCCGGTTAGTAGGTTAGTCCCAAAAATGATATAAATGTGTGAAGTAAAGCCCATAAACATCCAAAACAGGTAATATAATAACATGAAACAATCAAAAATTATAGATACGTTGGAGACGTATCAATGACATTGTCGAAGAACTTGCCCTTGGAGGAGCGGCCATGGCAATCTAGATCTGTCAGAAAAACAACGAGAAAGAAGAACAGAAGATTTCTCCGTGATACAGTGGTCAATAGGTTTGGGGGGTATATACAGATTTATTATCTTGGGAAACAAGAAAACGGGAGAAAAACGGAGTCCAGAAGGTACCCGAGGTGGGTACAACCCACCTGGGCGTGCCAGGCAAGCCAGGCACGCCCTGGTGTCTTGTACCCTCCTCGGTTGCCTTCTGCGTTGTTTATTATTTTCCTATTTTTTGTAATATCCAAAACTGATAAAAAATATTTTTGCGGATTTTTCGGAATCCGTTTACTTATCGTATCACGTACCTCCTATTTTTCATAATTCTGGAGTGCTCCAGAAAGTTTCCTTTATGTGTTCATCCGGTGTCATAGTATGGATAATATTGCTTTCAACATTAATAGGCGTACCTGAGATATAGTGTTTGATTCTTTGCCCATTGACAACCTTCGGATTAGTACCTTCGAGATTATTTATTTTGATAGCTCCAGAGCGGTAAACTTCTTCGATAATATATGTCCTTCCCACTTGGAGAGAAGTTTTCCTGCAAAGAACCTGAAACGAGAGTTCTACAAAAGAACATATTCTCCAACTTCGAACTCCCGCTTTTGGATTCTTTTATCATGCCATATTTTCACTTTTTCTCTAATTAGTTTGGCATTTTCATAATCTTGGGTTCTCCATTCATCCAGTGAGCTAATATCAAATAACCTCTTTTCACCAGCAAGTTTAAAATCATAGTTGAGTTACTTAATTTCCCAATATGCTTTATGTTCTAACTCAAGAGGCAAATGACAAGCTTTTTCATAAACCATTTAATAAGGAGATATACTCATAGGATTTTTATATGTTGTTCTATAGGGCCAAAGTGCATCATCTAATTTCTTAGACCAATTCTTTCGGGACATGTTGACAGTCTTTTGTAATATTAGTTTTATTTATCTATTGCTAAGTTCAACTTGACCACTAGATTGAGGATGATAGGGTGATGCAATTCTATGGTTTACATCATACTTCGCAAGCATTTTATGGAAATAACCATGAATAAAGTGTGAGCCATCATTAGTCATTAAGTATCTAGGGACTCCAAACCTTGGGAAAATAACTTCTTTAAGCATTTTAATAGAGGTGTTGTGATGAGCACTACTAGTTGGAATAGCTTCTACCCACTTAGTAACATAATCGATAGCAACTAAGGTATGAGTATATCCATTAGAGGAAGGAAAAGGTCCCATGTAATCGAAACCCCAAACATCAAATGGTTAAATGGTAAGTGAATAATTCATAGGCATTTCCTGACGCTTACCGATATTACCAATTCTTTGGCATTCATCACATGAGAAAACATACTTATGACAGTCTTTGAAGAGAGTAGGCCAATAAAAACCAGATTGCAATACCTTGTGAGCAGTTCTATCTCCTGCATGATGTCCTCCATAAGCTTCGGACTGACATTTTCGTAGGATTTGTTCCTGTTCATGCTCAGGTACACAGTGTCTAATAATATCATCTACCCCCTCTTTATAGAGTTGTGGGTCATCCCAAAAGTAATGTCCTAAATCATAGAAGAATTTTTTTTTGTTGGTATGTGAAACTAGGTGGTATATATTTAGCAACAATGCAAATAGCATAGTCAGCATACCAAGGAGTCTTATGAGAGACATTTTATTGAAGCTAGTTGTTCATCAGGAAAACTATCATCAATAGGTAGTGGGTCATTAAGAACATTTTCTAACCTAGATAAGTTATCAGCTACAGGGTACTCATCTCCCTTTCTATCAGTAATATGTAAATCAAATTCTTGAAGCAAGAGAACCCACCTAATGAGTCTAGGATTAGCATCTTTCTTTTCCATAAGATATTTTGTAGCAGCATGATCGGTGTCAACACTTACTTTAGAATCAACAATATAAGATCTGAATTTATCACAGGCAAACACAACTGATAAAAATTCTTTTTCAGTAGTAGCATAATTTCGTTGAGAACTCTAGAGTTTTACTAGCATAATGGATAACATTCATTTTTTTCATCAACTCTTTGTCATAGAATAGCACCAACAGCATAATCACTAGCATCACACATAATTTCAAAAGGCAAGTTCCAATCCGGTGGTTGTACTATAGGTGTAGAAGTTTGATATGTCTCCAACCTATCTATAATTTATGAAGTATTCATGCTATTATATGATCATTCTTGGATGTTCTATAGTCATTTTATAGCAACTTTATATCATATTTTGGGACTAACCTATAGACAAGTGTCGTTAGTTGTTGTTTTTTGCTTGTTTTTTACTTCGCAGGAAATCTATATCAAACGGAGTCCAAACGCAGCAAAAAAATTTGGAGAATTTTTTTGGACCAGAAGACCCAGGATGGACTAAAAATGTACCAGAGGGGAGGCCCGGGGTGGGCACAACCCACCTAGACGCGCCAAGGAGCCCAGGCGCGCCTAGTGGGGTTGCGCCGCCCCCCCCCCCCACCCCCCACCCCTCGGTGACCTCCCGCATAGCCTCTTCGCCCTATAAATTGCCAAATATTCCAAAAACCCTCAGGGTAACCCTAGATCAGAAGTTCCGCCGCCGCAAGCCTCTGTAGCCATGAAAAACCAATCTAGACCCTGTTTTGGCACTTCGCAGGAGGGGGAAATCATCACCGGTGGCCATCTTCATCATCCCGGCGGCCACCATGATGAGGAGGGAGTAGTCCACCCTCGGGGTTTAGGGTTTGTACCAGTAGATATGTGTTTCATCTCTCTCTCTCTCTCTCTCTCTCGTGTTCTTGAGATGTCACGATCTTGATGTATCGCAGGCTTTGTTAATATAGTTGGATCATATGGTGTTTTCCCCTCTCTATCTTGTTGTGAATTGAGTTTTCCCTTTGAGATTTCATTTTATTGGATTGAATACTTTTATGGATTTGAGAACACTTGATGTATATCTTGCTATGAATACCCATGGTGACAATGGGGTATAATATTTATTCACTTGATATGTGTTTTGGCACTCAACTCGCGGATTCCCGAGGTGACATTGGGGTAATCTATGCATAGGGGTTGATGCACGTTCTCGTCTTTGTTTCTCCGGTAGAAATCTTGGGGTACTCTTTGAGGTTCTTTGTGTTAGATTGGGTATTATGAATCTGAAATTGTTTGATGCATATCCTATAATCAACTCACGGATACTCGCGGTGACATTGAAGTATCTAGGTGACATTAGAGTTGGTTGATGTGTATCATATGGTGTTATTTTAGTACAAACTCTTGGTTAGATCAATCGGAAAGAATAGCTTGGTGTTATTTTAGTACAAACTCTGGGATAGATTGATCGGAAAGAATAGCTTTGAGCTGGTTTCACACCCTACAAACAATTTCTTCTTATGTTCGCTAGATAGGAACTTTGAAGTGATTCTTCGTTGCACGTTGAGGGATGGTTATATGATCCAATTATATTAGCACTGTTGAGAGATTGCACTAGCGAAAGTACGAACCCTAGGCCTCATTTTCAAGCATTGCAATACCGTTTGTGCTCCGTTCTATCAATGCTACCTTGCTGTTTTCTATTGTTCCTACTACAAATATCAATATCTACTATCACTACTACGCTCTTATCACCATCTCTTCGCTGAACTAGTGCACCTATACAAATTACAATTGTATTTGGTGTGTTGGGAACACAAGAGACTCTTTGTTATTTGGTTGCAGGGTTGTTTGACAAAGACTATCTTCATCCTATGCCTGCCACGGATTGATAAACCTTAGGTCATCCACTCGAGGGAAATTTGCTATTGTCCTACAAAACTCTGTGTTTGGAGGCTCAACACGAGTCTACAAGAACAAGTTGTGTAGCAGACATAAAGCTCTTTTCTGGCACTGTTGCCTAGGAGGTGAGTGCTTGAAGGTATATCTTTAGATTTGCAATTGAATCTTTTAGTTTCTTGTTTTATCACTAGTTTAGTTTATAAAAATAAAACTACAAAAAAATAGAATTGAGGTTGCATCATATTGTTCATCTTTATAATGTCTTTCGTGCGGATGATGGAAAGGAAAAATGTGCTCAATTGATAGAGGAAGAATTCTATAAAATGTTTGACAAAAGATCTATAAATGATGAGCATGATTGCAATGTTGTTAGTATGAATTCTTTGAATATCCAAAATGCTAATGATGATTGCACAAGTCATGAAAAAAATGTTTCTTATAAGCATGTCAATTTTTGTGGAGTGGAAAGTCTTTGTGAAGACGTGCCTTATAGGGAAGACAGATTTTCTAAGAAGCATAAACATGATAGAACGAATTTTTTGTTCAAAGTGATAGATGAATTTGCTACGAAATTATGTTCTATTTGTCCTATTACTTGTGAACTTTCCAATAAGGTTGGTCATCTTAATTTCCAATGCAAACTTTTTCATGATCGAATGATGGACAATATTGTAATGGTTTGATCACCCTTGAACTTTATAATGAGCTTTTCCTATTTTGGGGTTGTGAAGAATTGATACATAAAAATAGTTGGTTTGAAGGTATTCATTCCCACGGACGCATTGAAACTAGTATATATACATTGAAACTTATATATATATATATATATATATATATATATATATATATATATATATATATATATATATATATATATATATATATATATATATATATATATATATATATATATATGGAGAAGGATTTTCTACCATAGCTTGTTGTAGACATAGCTATCAGCACCGTTGGGGGCGCCTCGTGATTCGTACTAGCTGCTTTGTCCGGTTCTCATTCGAGCTTATTTGGTGAATAATTGGATGCGTGGTGGCAGGCCACTACTGACCGCTTTTTGCATGTTGGGCTGACAAAAGTCTGCTTGGTGTGGTCCTGGTCGGTGTGTTCCTCTGGATGGCCGTCACATGCATGCATATAATGAGGTTCCATTGGGTGACTAAGCTCTTGTGTCGGTTCCTATATGTACGGCAGTCCGTTATGTCCTATTTTATGGCATGTGACGCTCGTCAGTGAGACAGTGCAGGTTCAGGTCATCAACGCAACGGATCCATATGGAGCTATGAGTGGAACCTACGGGAGCCTGTGTTGAACCTGCACACATATATACTATATTTCCTAACTTAATGTTTAGCATCGGTCTTTGACGCGTCGTCCAGCGCATCCTTCTGTGTACTGTATGTGTCATATACTCCGTTTTGGTCATATCGGTTTTGAAAACAATATGAAATGAGTTCTGCTACATGTCCTACACGTCTACGTAACTGTCCCTTGGACCCCCTCGGTTCCTTGCTTTCGTTGCACCGGTTCTTCGGTTTTGAATCAGTCGGATCCTCTCAATTCCTTGCTTCCGTTGCATCGGTTCTTGGGGTTTCCATCATTCGGATCCCGGATACTTGCTTCTGTTGCATCGATTCTTCGGGTTTGCACCATTCGGATCCCTTCGGATCCTTGCTTCCGTTGCATCGGTTCTTCAGGTTTGCACCATTCGGATCCCCTCGGTTCCTTGCTTCGGATCCCCTCGGTTCTTCGGGTTTGCATCCTTCGGATCCCCTCGGTTCCTCGCTTTCGTTGCATCAGTTTTATGGGTTTGCATCATTCGGATCCCCTCAGTTCCTTGCTTCTGTTGCACCGGTTCTTCGGTTTGCACCATTCGGATCGCCTTGGTTCCTTGCTTCCATTGCATCGGTTCTTCGGGTTTGCACCGTTCGGATCCCCTCGGTTCCTTGCTTACGTTGCACTGGTTCTTCGGGTTTGCAGTGTTCGGATCCCCTCGGTTCCTTGCTTCTGTTGCACCAGTTCTTCGGGTTTGCATCCTTCGGATCCCCTCGGTTGCGTGCTTCCGTTGCACCGGTTCTTCGGGTTGCATCATTCGGAGCCCACGTTTCCTTGCTTCCGTTGCATGTGTTCTTTGGGCTTTTCTCTGACCGTAGATAGGGTAGGCTTCGTGTGTGGGCGACATTGCTTCTGACGGTGACAGCAACGACGCATCCAAGAATAATGCCTCAATGACGGATCGGACATTCGGCCTCGACAATGTTGACGTATGATCCCCGATCGACGCACCATAGCGACAAAGGCCTTGCCGACGGCGGGTTTCTAGAACATAAACCAAAACTCTAGCACATGCACATACTTGCTGCTCCTCTGCCAAGGCTACAGAGATTAATTAGCACATCTAGGAGATAAAATAACACTAGCACATGCACACGTACTACTCCCTCCGTTCCTAAATATTTGTCTTTCTAGAGATTTCAACAAGTGACTACATACGGAGCAAAATGAGTGAATCTACACTCTAAAATATGTCTATATACATCCATATGTGGTAGTTCATAGAAAGTCTCTAAAAAGATAAATATTTAGGAACGGAGGGAGTAATCAAGAGCCAACGAAAAGTTACAAGAAGAAGAAGGTGCAGATGGCATGCTAGCACCAAAACGATCACGGGCCGTGCTAGCACCACAAGTAAAGGTTTTTTTTGGTGTGTGGTAGGGTGTGGCGGCGTGACTAGAGGAGGGAAGCACGCAAGCGGGAGTAGCTCCTGGTCACAGAGAAGAGAAGGAGCGAGCGAAAAAGTCCCCGTCAGGAGGAGCGCACGTCCACCTATTCCACGAGCTGGAGGAGAAAATCATGGTAGTGGGGGCAAAGGTGGGGCCGTGGTTCCCGTTTTGGCCAGAAGTTCCATTGGGCTGCATGCAGCGGGCACATGCCTCCTTGTCCCCATCCCACTCATCACACAGAGCAGATGGACCATTGCATGTTGCCCCACCCACGTGCAGGCTTTTTCTGCAAAAACGACCACGTAAATTCACTAAAAATCCTCTTTTGTTTCACCCTCACATGGGCAGCATGAATCACGGGGCATCGACTTTTGGCTGTGATAGGTGTGTCTGCAGCAAGCTATGGTAGACACAAATGCCTGTGCGTTGCAATGGGCAGAAAAAATCATAAAACCTGCTCTGTGTGCCATTACACGACATTTCATATATGTAGTTTCGATTAACATCGGTAATCAGATGACACTATTATCGCTTTTTGAAGCATGAAGTGTGGACATGAAAAGGCACCTTAATGTCTTTCATCTGATGGAAAAGTAGTGATGCATGAAATAGTTTGTCAATCGGTTCTTTTTTTGCTTTTTAAAGAACACAAATACTAATTTATTTTTTGAAAATTTGAACAATTTATAGTTTTGATTTTTTATTAGAACTAAAATATGTTTTCAAGACAAACGTTTTTAACACATGATTTTTTAAACAATTATTAATTGTTAATTTTGTGAACAATTTGAAATGTTTTGAAAAGGGACATTTTTGGGGGGAATTTTGAGAATTTTTAAAAGCGTGAACATATTTAAAATGTGGATTTTTTGAACCCGCATCCATGTCAAATCCATGTTAAGATCCATATTTAAAGGTGTTATCTAACAATGTTAAGCTACATTTGTCCAACTCAACTATTGGTTGTTTTAAATATTTAACGTGCGGGTAACACCGTGTTGTGTTCCCACATCGATGTCTTTGACGGCGTCTCCTTCGGCATTACACGGCGTCTCCTTAGTATGTTTTTTAAGGAAATGTTGGTTGTTTTTGGTTTGCAAAATTATTCCATTCCTTTTCTAAGCCACCCACGTATAAAATGTTTAATTTTACCGACTAATCTAAATCGCCTCTCCCCTCAAAAAAAAATCTAAATCGCCTCTTTCTATCGTCGCGTGTCCCCGCATGGGTCCGGCAGCGCGCACGCGTTCGTTCCCACCGCTGAAATTTTATCCTCTCGACCCCTCTTGTCCCATTTCTTCCTCTTCCTTTTTTCCCATCTTTCCCCTCTCACCTTCCTCATCTTCATTCGCAACGCAACTGTTGTGTCCACGGGAGACACTGGAGACGATGCACGGCTGGGTCCTGCTGCGAAGCTTCCGTCGCCTGGGCGCTCCGATGCTGCCGGAGGACGCGGTGTCGTGCTCGCCTGCACAAGCTGCGGGTTTTGCAAGGCAGGGGCTTGCTGCTGCTAGCCCGCACGAGCTTCTCCAAGGGCAGCCCCGGCCTTTTTTTTGTAAGGTGACCAGAAACATGGTTGCTACAGCTTGAGGGAGTATATCCGGTGCTCCTCCGGAGTTACTCACGCGACGCGGTGAGTGCTGTTTTGGTGGGGCTGAAAGTGATCTTGTGGTTGCGAATCTAGTGGCCTAAATCATTACTGTATTGACGCATTTTCTATTCCTCAAGGGGTCGTCGTTCTCCAGCTGATTGGATTGTGCTTCTTCCTTCTAATCCCTTCCTCTGGTTGTTGATGCCTCAAGCAGCCGCTGCCGAGTGTGTGCTCTGGTTATCGGATATCAGTTGTTCCTTCGTAGCCTCCCTTTGAGTTTATTCTGTTCCCTTCTTCTGCTTGTTGATGCCTTATATGAATTGATCCGATTGATTACAAAGGAGCGAGGTGTATTCTAATAATAAACCTAATTTTTTCCAGCAAAACCACGCAACTGCAGACGTTTCTATTCTTCCCCCGTTCGCAAATCCCCACTTCTTCCCACTCGAGCAGCCCGACCTTCCTGCCTCCTACCGTGCCTGGAGAGGAGCTCTAGCTATGCCACCATTGCCACGAGCAGTCCATCCTAGCAGCCGCTGCCGCCCCTCTGTCCTTCTCTCTCGGCTTTTGCCTTCTTCTCTTTGTCACTAATCTTTCTCTCCTATAGGGAAGGAAATCGCCATTGAACAACCCCGCCGCCTTGGAGCTCGCCCCGCCTCCAGCCCACCACCTCTCTGTCGCCCTCGTGCTCCTTCGCCTCGATACGTCCGCCCAGCCGCCGGATCCCCGCCGGAGCAGCCATATCCGCCGCCCAGACCACCAACTAAGAGCCACATCTTGCATGTCCTGCGGTCAGGAGGAGGATGACCGAGAGGAGTGCCCATTCATTCGCCGCATGGGCCGCCTTGTAGCTTGCCCTGCCTTTGGGCCACCACCTCTTCGTCAGCCTCCTGCTCCTCCACCCCGATCCGTCCGCCCCACCGCCAGATCCGCCGTCCAGACCACCAACCAAGCGCCGCCTCTTGCCTGTCCTGCGGTCGCAGGTTGAACAATAAAAATTGTAGGGTCCTTTTTGTAAGAACGAATCGTTTTTCCAGATTAGCCACTTTGAAATAGGACCGCGGGTTGAATATTTAGAAACAGAGGGACTTTTTTATAAAATTTCTGCAACGTATGACCAGAAAACGTACTAGCTTTATTATTAGGAAAAGATATAGGGTGGGTCTATTCTAATAACACCCCTTCGAGCAACTCTAATGGGGCGACCCATTTCGTCCGCGGCCGTCCATTTGGGTCGGCGCGGACAGAAAAGGCGGCCCAATGCGCCGATCCAAACGGACGCACGTCCGTTTTTCGTCCGCGAGTGACCTATTCCCGGCCCATTTTTTAGCCTGATTTGCGTCAGCGCGGACACGCGACGGACGCCCGCGCGGTCGCCTACTCCTGTCCCCGGGCCCACTGGTCCGTGGCACATTGGCCTCCCTCCCCCCCCCCCTCGCCAACAAGCAACCCTCGCCCCCCGCCTACTCCGTCACCGACGCCGCCGCCCATTTTTGCGGCGACTCTTCCTCCAGCTACCGCCGCCTCCACATCCGCCCAGCAACGTCGCCCCTGTCCCCAGTCGCGCGCCGCCGCCGGGGAGCAAACTGGTTCCCGTCGCCGCTTCACCCACTGCACAGCCGCCCAAGACTAAGAAGACGCCTCGCCGCCCCGGCCACATACGACCAGCACGCTCGTCGGACGCCGTCACACTCGTCGGACGCCGGCTAGGCAGCTAGTTGGTCTATGCGCGCCGCGTCTCCCCTCGCCGGCAGTCTTCTTCTTCGACGCCCGCAAGCTGTTCGACAGTTTGCCAAGGTACAAAAATGGACTCCGCCGACGAATTCTTTTTCCATAATTTCATTTGCGACTCCGATGATTCGTCGTCCTATGACGAGGAGGAGATATTGGCTGCCGTGTTTGTCCATCACCACCTCAACAACCAGCGACCGTTGTTCCGTGGCTTAATTTCAGGCCACCTTCCGGCGTTGAATCGTAACCGAGAGAGCGGGCATTTCCTTCTCTGGAAGGACTACTTTGATACAACAAACTTGTTGTTCAAACATCATCAATTCCGCCGCCGGTTCCGTATGAGTAGGCATGTTTTCAACCGTATTAGAGAGGGAGTGGTCGGCTATGATGACTACTTCGAGTGCAAAGAGGATGTTATCGGCAAGATTGGTTTCTCCTCTTATCAAAAATGCACTGCCGCCATCCGAATGGTTGCATACGGAGTGCCCGGTGATCTCATTGACGAGTACGTCCGTACGAGCGAGTCTACATGCCTAGAGTCCCTGTATAAGTTCTGCAAGGCTGTGATTGCTGTGTTTGGCCCTGAGTACTTGAGAGAGCCGACAGCTGTAGATACAGCCCGTTTGTTGGCGATGAATGCTAGCAGGGGCTTCCCGGGGATGCTTGGCAGCATAGACTGCATGCACTGGGAGTGGAAGAACTTCCCTTCTGCTTGGCAGGGGCAGTATAAGGGACATGTCAGGGCTTGCACTGTCATATTAGAGGCCGTGGCATCTCAAGATCTCTGGATCTGGCACTCTTTCTTTGGCGTGGCTGGATCACACAATGATATCAACGTGCTCCAGCGCTCGCCGGTGTTTGCTAGTCTTGCCAAAGGCAACAGCCCACCGGTGAACTTTACTGTCAACGACCACAACTATGAAAAAGGGTACTATTTGGGTGACGGTATCTATCCTCAATGGACCACTAATGTAAAGACAATACCCGACCCTGTTGGAGAGAAAAGGAAAAGATTTGCCCAAGAGCAAGAGAGTGCTAGAAAGGATGTCGAGCGTGCCTTTGGTGTTTTGCAATCTCGATGGGGCATCGTTCGGTATCCTGCTAATACTTGGAGCACGCAGAAACTATGGGAGGTGATGACTGCTTGTGTGATCATGCACAATATGATCGTAGAAGACGAGCGTCCAGAACGTCTGTACGATCAAGGCTTTCAGTTTCAGGGTGAGAATGTTGTGCCTAAGCATGGAGTAGCGGCAACATTTGAGCAGTTCACTCAGTTTCATGAAGACATGCGTGATTGGAAAACTCACGTGCAACTGTAAAATGATTTGGTTGAGCATATGTGGACTCATGTTGGCAACCAATAGATGTATCTACTTTTATTCGTTCGTAAAACTATGTGAAACATTTTTATTTTTGTTTGGCCTGTAAAAACTACTATTTATTTGGGTGGACTATTTTGTTTGTCTTAAATTTTCATTTCACAATATGTTGAATGCAATGCAAAATTGGGCGGCCAGCCGGCCACGCCTGCACATATGGGTCGGCGCGTTGGGCACGCTGCCGACCCATATGAAAAATAGGGCGGATGCCGGGCGGGCGGCCGACCCAAACAGACAAAAAGCGGACGAAATCGCTGTCCATTTGGGTCGGCCCATTGAAGTTGCTCTTAAGACCTTATTCTAATAACAAAAATGGTTATTCTAACAACACTTCAGCGCTGCTCCATCCAACAGAACTGGACCGCACAGAAACCCCCCAAAAAATTGTAGTAGCCCAAAAACCGTCCCACCTTCTACCATGCAAGAACCCCACCCCGGTTAACCACCTTCTTCCTCCTACCTACCTGCATGCTCTCTCCTCTCCCAATCTGGATCAGGAGGTCGTCGGTGCCGCCCAACCTGCCTTCCCCAGTGAGCCGGCTACCCTTTCCTCCCACCAAGAATCAATTCCTTCCCTAGCCTCCCTTCCTCCCTCCCTACTCTCAACCTCCATCGGCCACCACCCACGCGACCACATGACTCATCCCCCCTATCCTCTCCACCTTCCACACAGGAGCCTGCAGGAAGCGGTCGCCCATTCTTGCGCCTCCCTCCCCGCGGCAGAGCGCCCCTAGCCTCCTTCCTCCCAACGCTGGAGTGCCCCTGCCTTCTTCCTCCTAGCGCAAGAGCTGCCCCAGGCCTCCTTTATCGGCGCCGCCCAAATGCCTCCTGTCCACCAAGCGTCGCGCCGTCTCCCTCCTTGTTGCGCGCAGCCGAGCCCCACAGCACCTCCATCCCATGTCCCACCCCCGGATCTGGCAAGGATCCACCGCGCGGTGCCTCAGCCATCACCGTCGGGCTGCTCTCTATCGGGTGATAGGAGAGCCCCCGCGCGGCCATGCTCCTAATCCCCTGCCTTCCTTGCCGGACAAAGCCTCCACCAGCAATACCATGCCTCCGCGATGCACCTGTCGGTGTCAAAACCGACGGATCTTGGGTAGGGGGTCCCGAACTGTGCGTCTAAGGTTGATGGTAACAGGAGGCGGGGGACACAATGTTTACCCAGGTTCGGGCCCTCTCTATGGAGGTAATAGCCTACTTCCTGCTTGATTGATCTTGATGAATATAAGTATTACAAGAGTTGATCTACCACGAGATCTTAATGGCTAAACCCTAGAAGTCTAGCTTGTATGATTATGATTGCCTCTACGGACTAAGCCCTCCGGTTTATATAGACACCGGAGGGGACTAGGGTTGTACAAAGTCGGTTACAGAGAAAGGAATCTACATATCCGAACGCCAAGCTTGCCTTCCACGCCAAGGAGAGTCCCACCTGGAGACGGGAGAGAGTCTTCTGTCTTGTATCTTCACGGCCCAACAGTCCGGCCCATGCTACATAGTCTGGCCTCCAAGGACCCCTTAATACAGGACTCCCTCAGTAGCCCCTGAACCAGGCTTCAATGACGAGGTGTCCGGCGCGCAGATTGTCTTCGGCATTGCAAGGCGGGTTCCTCCTCCGAATACTCCAAAGCATCCTTTGAATACAGAAAACGTGTTCGGCTCTGCAAAACAAATACCACACACAACCACAGAGAGTATAGTATTTCACGAGTCTAATCCGCTGACAACTTTTTGTAGCGTGACATCACGTCGCCACCCGGCCATTATTCGAACCGTTTTTTAATCCTACTGCTCCATATTTCGAGATGCGGTTTCATTGGCATGTCTTGTCAAAGCAGAGATCATGTCCCCTTATTGTGGGATTCTCATCAATACGGTCGTGGGTAACCCAACCGTGTCGCCTGCACGGCCCTTGGGGAATAAGCGAGTTTTAAGGAGAGTGGGGAGGTGCTTGATATTCACTGCCTTTATAAGGAGATAAGGATTCACCCATTTTCACCCACGCCTTCTTTCTCTCTGCCTCCCCCATTCTCGAGCTCCAGCGCCCAAGTTCTCATCTTTTTCGCCCCAAGAATGCACTCCAACCATGTCCGGGTCCGGAGCGCAGGGCAAGTGGATGGCCTCCTCCGTCAAGGAGAAGGACATTACCAAGCTCCGGGAGGCTGGGTATTTGACCAAGGAAATTGCCCACCGGCTTCTGGCCTAGGGACAGATCGTCCCCACCTCGGAGCCCCATGAGAGGGTAGTATTCATCCCCCACTTCGTCCGCGGGATGGGATTTCCTCTCCACCCGTTCGTCCGCGGACTCATGTTCTACTATGGGATGGATTTCCACGATCTGGCCCCCAACTCCTTCCTCGACATCTCGGCATTCATTGTCGTGTGCAAGGCCTTCCTCCGCATCCCACCCCACTTCGGATTATGGTTAAAGATCTTCAATGTGAAGCCGAAGGTCGTGGACAGTCGACACGCGGAGTACGGAGGCGCCATGGTGAGCAAGATGCCCAACGTCACATGGCCAATAGGTACCTTCATAGAGACCATCAAAGGGTGACAACAGTAGTGGTTCTACGTCATAGAGCCGCACGCCGTGGCTCCCGAATTCAAGTCCGGAGCCCCGATGCGGCTCACCACCTGGCTAGAGAAGGGCCTGGACTAGTCTTCGTCGGATGAGCTGACAACGCTTCAGACGCGCATCAGGAGCATGATAGACAAGAATATCAAGCTTTTCAATGTGATCCAGGCGATGCTTGTTCGCCGGATCCTTCCGTGCCAAAGCTGGACTTGCCATTTGTGGGAGTATGATCCGGCCAAGCACCAGACCTTGCCGCAGTTCTTCGGCACTATGCATGAAGAAATCTGGTAGGTGCTTTTCAAGTCCAACAAGACGTGGCCGGATACGACTGAGGACCGTGGGCACGACTTGGCCCATCCCGCTAGTCCGGTAAGTTATTTCATGTTCTCAAGGTGTATCTTTTACTTGCATACTCGAGGAAGACGCCTAAGCCTACCTACTGATTCTCTCAGGGCTGGACAAAGAAGGCGGAGCGGATTCACTGTCCGGCTCCGCTGCCTGAAGACCCAGCAATTCCTCTTCTGATGAAGATGCTAGTTCCGACGCCCTATCAAGCGCCGGAGAAGAAGGCCAAGAAGAAGGCTAAGGAGGCCAGAGGTGGCCTCCGTCATAAGGGCACTTCGGACATGATGTCCAGAGACGCCGAGACTCATTCCTACGCCGCCGAGGACGACGAGGTAGAGGAGGAAGAAGAAGAAAGCCATTCCCCCCCTGAGGGGGGAAGAAAGAAAAGGACGGCCTCCACGCGTCTGGAGGCTGAAGCGTCCAAGAAGGGGAAGGCTTCCCTCCCGGATAACTCCACAGCGGACACCGACAGCAGCTCGGAATGGCGCCCCAGGGATAAGACCCTGGCTGAATCGTAAGTACTCGAAGATGCACTCATATATCTGGCCCTTTTCCTTCATGGTTTTAACATGTCAAATCATGTGCTGCAGCCCGGCCCATTCCGTCCTCTAGCGATCCTCATCAACGGGGAATTCGCTGGACCCGAAGGTGATGGACAGCGGGTCGCTTCCGGCGCCCTCCTCTCCCAATGCCATGGGTGACACCGAGGTGTTGTCCCGAAGGACCCCGGGCCAGGGAGAGACGCAGGAGGCTGTCAAGGCGGCGCCAGAGGGTGGAACCTCGGCCGTCGAACACATGGGGGAGCAAATCCCCACGGATACTGGCGATGGGGGCCATATCCAATTCGGCCCCTAGCGGAATACAATTTCGGAGACCTATACGGCTTCGGAATCAGGCAAGCAGCCTCTTTAGAAAGAAGGTGGTGCGCCTATTCCACCGATGACCTCTGTCCATTCAGAGGCACCGGATAATTTGCTGGAAGCGCTACGAGGCGCTTCCATTGTTGAGGAACACCGTATCCTTATGGGTACGGTGGTTGAGAGGGTGTGGTCCGTTAAGAGCGGACGACCGATGCCTGTACCAGCCTTCTAACAGGTTTTGAGGTTAGCGACACAATTATATAAAAACAATGTCATAGTATAGACAGTAGCCCCTGAGACTCTGTCCGGTGTTCGGAAAGAAAAGCCAAACAGAGGATCAAATAATTTTCGCAGGAGACTAACCTGACATGTCTATATGAATAAGCAGGCGTCGTTGCTGGCTGCGACCTCTCGTGCTGCTGAGGTCTCTGGACTGAAGCAGAGTTTGGAGCGGACCGAGGAAGAGCTCGGCCGAGTGAAGAAATGGCTGGAAGACAATCAAGGTATGCAATAACCCTGTCTATATTCAGGAAGGATGAATGATTTGTGCTGACTAAAGTGCCATGATATTTATTATGAGCGGTGACCGAGGTGGAGGCCCTCAAGAAGGCGCTGGTCGAGGCCGAGGAGAGAGCGGCCAAGGAACAAGCCGCCCGTGAAAAGCATGACGCCAGGGTCGGTGAGGTCCAGCAGGAGCTCCAGGACGCCGTGAAGAAATGCGAGTCCTTGGAGTGCAACATTGCGGATCAAGAGTCCGAACTTGCCAAGGCCTGCCAAAGCGCACATGATGCCTGGGTTGAAGCCCAGGGCGCCCTCCAGGAAGTCCAGGGGGGCAGAAAAATCGTGGCGAGTAAGGCCTTTATTATGCAGAGCAAATATGTGAAGAAAAGGTTCCTTTTACTGACCCGGATTTGGAGTTCTCCAGGGGCGTTTGCGGATCTGCCGAGCAGCATTTCAGACGCTGCGGAGTTCTTCCGAGCCAAAGAGGGGAGCTCCATGGAGAAGCTGTTTTGGTCGCGATACCTTGCGCCAGAACATCCGGTGTCCGATCAGCTAAAATAGCTGGTCGAACTGCATAGGGTGGTCGAACTAGCCATGAAGGATTTAATAATCCGGCTATGGACTGCTGAAGCCATACCCAGCAGCTACTTCAGGCTCGTGAACTGGTTGGTCAATGCCTACCCTCGGCTAGATGCCATAAAGCGGTCGGTCTGCATTGAAGGCACGCGAATGGCCTTCACCCGTGTCAAAGTTCAGTGGGCTAAGATGGATGCCGTCAAGCTCGCGATCGAAGGACCGACCGCTGGCAAGGAGCACCGCACGCCCGAGCTGTATTTTGACAATGTCCTGGAGGGATCCCGCCTTGTGGCGGAGCAATGTGCTAAGGATTTTATCTTTGAATGAATACATTCATGTTATCCTGTCCTGTACTGTGAAACAGGATCGTGATGTAATATAATGCTTGTTTTTTATTCAAAATTTTACCTCCTGTGCGGCCGTTCTCATTGAATCTGAGAGTTGGTCAGTCGTCGGCTTCAGCCCCCACGTAGTTAGTACGGGGGTGTTCGGGATGGAATCTAAACATTCTTGATCCAAAGGTTTGGTCCTTGAAGGAGGTGTTTAGCGCAACGAACCAGGCAATCGGACTATGTCGCTTTATCACCCTCACTTAGCCATAGGAGTTTGACAATAGAAATTTAGGCGCAGCCACTAGTATTCGTGAGTCCGAACTTGGGGTGATGTAAACACCTGATCGGATAAAAACTGATCCATCGCATAATGCGGAAAAAATTGCAAAAGATTTGTAACCTCTTGAACAGGTGATCGGCTCATGCCGCATCATGACAGTCAGTTTTCGGCTTTTTCTGCTGAGGTGCTCATCCGGATAAACCAGGAACAATCGCAGTAGTTCTCCCTTTACTACCCTAGCCGATATAGCGGAACGTAAGGTAGTAAGCACAGGAGCCGGGCAACCCAACTATTGACCAAAGACATGATTCGGAGCCGATGCATATAATGCTAAAGTTTGGGGTGCCGAACTATACTATAAAAAAGTGTTCGGACTTTGTTGTCGTATTATGGGGCGTAATGAAGCCCTTGGCGAATTAAGGCATACCAGAGTGTACGGGTGCAATTGATAAGAATATCAAGAAAAATGAAGTAATAGGCTAATGCCGCAGAAATTGGGCCGCAAACTATTTTCCATTATAGTTTGTTTAATACGCCGAAGCGTATTTGTACAAGTAGTGCAATAAGCAACATGGCTATTTAACATGCCACGAGCAAGGGAGAGCTGCGTGCGGGTCCTTAAAACAGGCATAACGATCGTATAAAGAGATCGCCTGGAAATTCCCTTATACGTTAATGCTTCTTGCTGTCTTGGTGTATCCGTCCCTTGATAGGTCCGACAATCAGGCCACCAGGAAAGGCCTGGGAAAAAAAGAAACCTGAAAAGAAAAAGAAAAAGTGAAAGTATGTGGGTCCAAGGGAGGTTGAGCCATATTATGGACCATGATCTAGCTGTGCCTCCGTCTATGCCCACGGTATTTTGAGTGCGTAGTTATGTACGCGCGGTACGAATGCCACCGTTTGGTCGGGACTGGGACGGAGGCCGAATTGCTAGTCAAGCTCTTGACGAGCTGGACTCTCCTGCTGCAGAGTAGTTCAGACTCGTTTGACAGTGTCCGGGAGCTTGGCCGCCGAATTAAGGTTCTGCCTGAAAAGGCCGCTCTGTGCTTCTGCTATGAGGGCAGCGGTGTGCTACTCGGTACGAAGGGAGTGTTCCGTGTTTCCATTGACTGTTACGACACCACGTGGTCCAGGCATCTTGAGCTTGAGATAAGCGTAGTGTGGCACCGCATTGAATCGGGCGAATGCGGTTCGTCCGAGCAGTGCGTAATAGCCACTGCGGGAGGGGACGATATCGAAGATCAACTCTTCACTCCGGAAGTTGTCCGGGGATCCGAAGACCACCTTCAGTGTGATTGAGCCCGTACAGCGGGCCTCCACACCTGGTATGACACCTTTAAAGGTGGTTTTCGTGGGCTTGATCCTTGAGGGATCAATACCCATTTTGCGCATTGTATCCTGATAGAGCAGGTTCAGGCTGCTCCCACCGTCCATGAGGACTCGCGTAAGATAGAATCCATCAATGATTGGGTCGAGGACCAGTGCGGCTGAACCACCGTGACGGATACTGGTCGGGTGGTCCCTGCGATCGCAGTTTATCGGGCAGGATGACCATGGGTTGAACTTTGGGGCGACTGGCTCCACGTCCCTGAGCGCTAGCTTGCGCTCCCTCTTGGGGATATGGTAGTGTATATCATGTTCAGCGTTTTAACTTGGGGGGGGGGGGACTTCTTCTGTCCCCTTGTGTTCGATGGTCGGGGCTCCTCGTCATCGTCCTTGCTTTGCGACCCCTTCTCCTTGTTCTCGGCATTTAACTTTCCAGCCTGTTTAAAAACCCAACAGTCTCTGTTGGTATGATTGGCTTGTTTATCAGGAGTGCCGCGGATTTGACATGGACGATCAAGTATGCGGTCCAAGATGTACGAGCCCGGATTATTACTTTTATATGGCTTCTTCCGATGACCAGACTTAGAGCCGCTAAATCCGGCGTTGACCATTATGTCCTCGGTGTTGTCATTGTTGCTTCGACGCTTGTGCCTGTTGCGTCGGGGCTTGCTGTTGCTATTTCTGGCTTCAGAAGTGCCAGGTTCGTTTGTATTGTTATTGCTACAGGCTAGCCAGCTATCCTTGCCCGCGCAGAAGCAGGTCATAAGCGTCATGAGGGCTGCCATAGACTTCAGCTTTTCTTGGCCAGGTGTCGGGCGAGCCATTCGTCATGGATGCTATGTTTAAAGGCCGCTAGGGCTTCGGCATCCGGATAGTCGACGATCTGGTTCTTTTTACTTAAGAACCTAGTACAGAATTTCCTAGCTGACTCTCCGGGTTGTTGAACTATGTGACTTAATTCGTCGGCATCCAGAGGTCGGACATATGTACCCTGGAAGTTGTCGACGAAGGCGTCTTCCTAGTCTTCCCAACTGCCAATTAAGTTTTCGGACAAACTGTTCAACCAGTGCCAAGCGGGTCCCTTGAGTTTTAGCGCGAGGTATTTGATGGCGTGAAGATCATCACCGTGGGCCATATGAATATGGAGGAGAAAATCCTCAATCCATACCGCGGGGTATGTTGTCCCATCATATGATTCGATGTTCACGGGTTTAAACCTTTCCTGGAATTCATGTTCCATTACTTCATCAGTGAAGCAGAGGGGGTGTGCGGCGCCTCTATATAAGTCGTGACATAGCTCAGATGGAGTTCGTCTGTGGTTTTCAGCCCGGGCGTGGTTATGTTTGTCACGTACGGCCGGATGGCCATTGTCGCGCATCGGGGCATGCCCCGTGATCCATAGATTGATCTGGTTTGACCTGCTCTGTTTTCCAGGTCATGCCGCAGGTCGTATGTGTATCCCCGAGCTGTTGTGTCTCTGTTTTTACGGCGAGGTAGTACGGGCTGGTGTTCGGCTTTAGTTGTTGCTTTGTCCCGGCCACATGGTGGTCGGTCAGCCGCATTGTGCGCTGGTAGGACAGGCTCCGGCGCCTTGTCATCGAATTGGGGTAACAATTTGCGTTTAGGGTAACTTTTGGTTGGGCGCTCGAGGCCGTATTCCTCGGCTGCCATGACATTAGTCCATCTGTCATTGAGTAGATCTTGATCAGCTTGAAGCTGCTGCTGCTTCTTTTTCAGGCTCCTTGATGTGGCTATTAGCCGGCGCTTAAAGTGCTCCTGATCGACGGGCTCCTCAGGCACGATAAAGTCTTTGTCGCCGAGGCTCTCCTCGTCCTCGGAGGGTGGAAGATAACTACTGTCCTCCGAGTCTTTGTTAACGACCTGTTCATTAGGGCTGACTTGCCCATCCTCCCGTTCGTCCTGTTCGGAAGTTGGCTCAACGGGGTTTTCGTTGTCTTCGGCGTCGTCCGGAGTACTATTTTCTCCTACGCCGGTATTGCTGTTTTTTCCACGGCGTGGTTTAGAACGGCGCCGCTGACGTCGGCGCTTTGGCTGTATCTGAGGAGGCTTATCCTTGACTGGATCCTTTTCATTGTCGTCGTTGTTCTCTTTGGGTGTATCCACCATGTATACGTCATACGAGGAGGTGGCTGTCCAGCGCCCTGTAAGCGGTGGTTTTTGTGCCTGCTCCTCTCCGGCATTCTCGTCCATACCATCGATGTCTTCAGAGCCGTAATCGAGCATGCCAGTTAAGTCTTTGACAGTGGCTATGAAGTGGGTGGTGGGTGGGAAGCGGAATTCTCCGTCGTCAGCTTCCAATCCAAACTGGATATAGTTCGGCTGAGAGTCCCCTGATAAGGAGAGGACTTTTAATGAGTTTAGCACATCACCTAAAGGTGAGTGCCGGTAGATGTCCGCAAAACTGAATTCAACGATCGGCGCCTAATCAGGTTCGATGGGCGCGGATGCACGCAGTTCAGAACCAATGGCTAGAGACGAGTCCGAGGTTCCGGTGACACAAGCCCCGCTCGAGGTTGGATCTGTGTGCGGCTCTAATGCCGCTTAGTCTGCGGCTTCCGCGGCGGGGTTGAGCTTCCCGTCCTCGGATGGCGCAGTCTGCTCCGGATCTAGGGCCAGAGCAGTTACAGGCGCTATCTCCTGGGCATGGTCCGATGATAGATTTAGGTCATGTTCATCGTGGTGGCAAGGAGCGGCTGTCATGGGCTCGAATCCGTCGAAGATCAAGTCTCCGCGGATATCGTCAACATAATTCAAGCTTCCAAACCTGACCTGATGGCCAGGGGCGTAGCTGTCGATCTGCTCTAGATGGCCAAGCGAGTTGGCCCGTAGTGCGAAGCCACCGAATACGAAGATATGTCCAGGGAGGAAAACCTTCCCCTGGACTGCATTGTTGTAGATGATTGACGGAGCCATCAAACCTTTTGGTGACGACGCAGCGGAACTCCCAATGAAAGCACCAATGTCGGTGTCAAAACCGGCGGATCTCGGGTAGGGGGTCCCGAACTATGCGTCTAAGGTTGATGGTATCAGGAGGCGGGGGACGCGATGTTTACCCAGGTTCGGGCCCTCTCTATGGAGGTAATACCCTACTTCCTGCTTGATTGATCTTGATGAATATGAGTATTACAAGAGTTGATCTACCACGAGATCATAATGGCTAAACCCTAGAGGTCTAGCATGTATGATTTTGATTGCCTCCATGGACTAAGCCCTCTGGTTTATATAGACACGGGAGGGGACTAGGGTTGTACAAAGTCGGTTGCAGAGAAAGGAATATACATATCCGAACGCCAAGCTTGCCTTCCACACCAAGGAGAGTCCCATCCGGACACGGGAGAGAGTCTTCTATCTTGTACACGGCCCAACAGTCCGGCCCATGCTACATAGTCTGGCCGTCCAAGGACCCCTTAATCCAGGACTCCCTCAGCACCGCCCTCGACCCACGCTGCTGGGTACGGTGACCCAGGGCACGGATCCATGCATCCCCGTGCCGGTTTGGGTTCTCCCCTCCTACATCGTCCTCTTCTCGCACAAATCAAGCGAACTCAAGCCGTGCCACCCTCGTTGTGGTCCTCCCTACCTCCCCTCCTTCCCTTCTACACCAGCAGGTCGCCTGTCGCAGGATCTGCCTCCCCCTATTTGCAGCTCCTTTGATTTTTTTGCAGCTCGCTGAATTTTGTTTTGCAGTACACTGAGATCCATGGCACCGAGAACCAGGGTGTGGTGCGACACCGGTCAACGCAACACCGCGGGCTCTGCTACATTGTGGGCGAGATCCGCCATGTCCTGCCGACGAGCTTCCCTCCATCCCTTGTAGTACGACCAATGACAGTGTGTAGTGCGGCCAACAACGACTTGTCGTACGGTGAATGATGGCGTGCAGGGTTGCCACCAGCAAAGCACTGGATTTGACTGCCGCCATGCCGGCCATCTGCGCGCGAGCAACTCCGACGTTGGGGCGCGCCAGGAACCGCCACGCCTTGCTCCTCTAGCACGCCGGAGATGTGAAGGGGAGGATCACCTGACTCCCATGTCAACCGTCGCGGCATGCGACCTCCTCTCCCTTCGAGCTCGCCAGCCCCCTCATCTCCTACAGCCGCACAGTCCGGCGACCACAGTCGTGCATTCTACGGCCGTGGCTGTGCAGCTCGAACAAGTGCGCAAACGCAATGAAGTTCCTTGCTCGTGCGTGTGCTGCTCGATGAACACAACTGCACTGCAGCTGCTGGATGGTGGACTACCATCGTTGAGGCCGGGCGCTTCGGCGTGTTCAGTTCACAGGTACTAGTGGAGACGTTGTCAAGCAGTTGTCAAAGTGCAACAGGGACGGTGGCTGGACCCTTCTACCCTCCTCCCCATCTCGCTTGCGATCCCATGCGATGAAGGTCAACGACAGCGACGAGCCCATGCAGTTCTAAAAATTTGGATGTGCAGTGTGGTCAGATGCCGCGAGCAGTGCATCACGCGCCCTCCTATGGTTCTCGAGCAGTGCAGTCTTCCCTTCTACTCTCCCGTGCAGTCCCCTCTGATGGACAATTCCACGGCGCACAAAAGTTTGGGTTCCCTACCATGGTACAGTGCACTTCGATGGCCGCCGCGGTTCATACACACAACAAAGTTCGTCTGAATTGCTATCAGTTTTTGCTGTTGTTTTTCCTGGTGGCTCTCGAGTGCTAATTGTGCCATCTATGGTTGTATGTATGGCCAACAGCTTCACTGTTTTTGCCTTTCTTTTGCATCAAGAAATTCCTGCATTATTGAGGGGTTTGCATTCCATTGTTACAAATGTGTATGGTTGTATGCAACACCTGCAGTGTGTTTGGTCCTCGGTTGTGGTTCATTTTTGAGAGTGATGTTGTTCACTTGTTCCCAACATGAAAGTGCCAAAAACTTAGCGAAACAACAAGATAGTAGTGCCATTCACTTGGATATATGTCGAGGTTCACTTGCCCTTGTCTCAACAGTCCACTCGTTCATAGAAAATATTGAAAAAAAGACAACAAAAACTCGTCTGAGAAAATTTACGTCTGACAAAAGAATTCATGAAGTTCACTTGACCATCTAATGTTGTGCAGTTTTCAGTCTAAAGCAGTGCAGTTTTCTGTCTAATGCAGTACATACGACGATTTTGGGTCGCGAGAAAACAGAGTGTCCGCATTTCGTTAAAACCAAAATTGCTCTTAAACCGTAAGGAATCAGAGAGAGTGTTTTAGATGAAAAAGTTGCGCCTCATCGATATCTTTCCAACGGCATGTAATTTGAATCATTTTGACCAACGGTTTGTAAAAAATTCGCGAAAAACGGCTGCTGCCTCTCGTTGTCAGCTGCACGATTTTCAAAATTAACTAAAAACCGTAAGGAATCTCAAAAACATTTCAACATATCAAAGTTGCGCCTCGTCCGTAGATTTCCAACGGCGTATCACACGCCTCATTTCAACAAATAGTTCAAAAACTGGAACGAAAACAGTAAAAAAAATTGCAAAAAAAATCGAAAAAACAGGATTCTGTGATTTACTAAATTTAAAACTGCTTTTAAACCATAACGAATTAGAGAAAATAATACATATGAAAAAGTTGTGGCTAGACGATATCTTTCTAACGTCATATCATTTGCTTAATTCCGATGCGCGGTTTAGAAAACATCGCAAAAATACACTCGCTGCATCCCGTCATGCACGCACTATTTTTGAAACTGCTTTTAAACCGCGCTGAATCTCGAAAAGTGTTCAACATGACGAGGCTGCGCATTTTCCATAGCTATCTGACAATATATTATATGCTTCGTTCTAACAAACGCTTTAGAAACTAGACCTAAAACAATGCCAAAAAATGCATGCAGTTTTTTCTGGTGACATTGGATATATATATATATATATATATATATATATATATATATAGAGAGAGAGAGAGAGAGAGAGAGAGAGAGACCAGTATATTCTGCTAATATTAGCAGAATAACTATTCAGATAACACTTCCGCACTACACGCTTAACGCAAATGCACTGCACTTTCAGTAACAGGGGTGCTGCAATATAGAGACTAGTGAACTTCGTGTCGGAAAAAATTGCATGCGGTGTTTTTTAGTACCTTTTTTGCTCTAGTTTTTTAACCATTTATCGTCACGAGACGTGTAATATACTGTTGAGAAGCTATGGATTAGGCGCAACTTCGCCATGTTGAACACTTTTTGAGATTCTTCACGGTTTAAGAGCAGTTTTGAAAATGGTGCGGCGCATGATGAGTGGCAGCGAACGTTTTTTCGCGGCTTTTTTTCTAAACCGCTTGTCGGAATGAAGCAAATGATACACAGTTGAAAAGATATCGTCAATGCGCATCTTTTTCATATCTATTATTTTCTCTAATTCCTTACGGTTTAAGAGCATAAATTTAGTAAATCGCGGAATTCTGTTTTTTTCGAATTTTTAGCAATTTTTGTACTATTTTCGCTTCAGTTTTTGAACTGTTTGTTGAAACTAGGCGTGTGATACGCCGTTGGAAAGCTACGAACGAGGCGCAACTTTCGTATGTTGAAATGTTTTTGAGATTCCTTATGGTTTTTAATTAATTTTGAAAATCATGTGGTTGACGATGAGAGGCAGCGGCCGTTTTTCGTGAAATTTTCACGAACCGCTGGTTGAAATGATTCAAATTATGCACCGTTGGAAAGATATCAACAAGGCGCAACTTTTTCATGTAGAACACTTCCGCTAATTCCTTATGGTATAAGAGCATTTTCGATTTTACAAAAATGTGGACACTATTTTTTGCGACACCCAAATCGTCATGTGCACTGCATCAAACAGATGAGTGGACTGCTTCAGACAGAAAGCCGCACTGCATCTGACAGACTAAAAATTGTCATGCGTACATGACGATCGAAATGCATTGCATCAGGCAGATGAGTGCATTGCTTCAGACTGGAAACCGCACTGCATCTGACAGACTGAAAATTGTCATGCGTACATGACGTACGAAGTGCACTACATCAGACAGATGAGTGCACTGCTTTAGACCGAAACCGCACTGCATCAAATGAACTAAAAATCATCGTGTGTACGTGACAACAAAGTGAACTGCAACTCCCAATGCAATTTTACTTTCGTGTGCATTGCAATAAGGGAACCACAAACTTTTTAACGATGAACTAAAATAATTTCGAAAAATGTACTTCGGTTCACTGAGCGCACTGCTTTTTACAAAGAAAAGATTTTACAAACTGAGTAACAACCCATAATGCAGTGTAACAAAATTGCATCCGTTTCCTTTCTTCTGTTCCCCATCACACACGAAATGCACTGATGATGAACCACACTAAGGCGCTCGAGCTTAATTTCCTGTAGTAGTAGTAGCCAAACAAGTGTAATTTTTATAGATAGCACAACTGTGCATGCGAGATGAGGTGCTCCTCGAAACTGAGCTGCACGAAATGCACCGGCGAGCTGCATATGCACACCGCACATGCGGGGGGAGCTGCACATGCACGCACACTTGAGCTACACTTGGGTGTCCCGTGCACTCCAAGGCCGGGACGCCTGGACTGCAAGAGGAAGAGGGGCAGCTCGTCGAGCTGTACTACATGGATGCGCAGTGATGAGCACCAAACTACACGTGGCGCGCCGCCGAGCTCCACAAGGAAAAAATGGGGATGGAGATCAGCAAGATGTGGCACTCCTCAATCCAAGTCGAACTGTACTAGAGGAGCAACCAAATCACATGAGAATCCAAGATGTACCTCACTTGAGTCGAGTGCAATTCCTCTCTGTCCCCCGCCTGCATAGTAGCAGGGTGAAAGGATCGAGAAGAGGTGTCTAGAGGGGGTATGATTAGACACTAAGTGAGAAAAGTTGTAGGTTTTAATTTCCTTAAGTTTAAGTGGAGTTTTGGCACAAGTTTAATAATCACAACACATATAAAGCAAGCATGCAAAGAGTATATGAGCAGCAGAAAGTAAAGCATGCAACTTGCAAGAATGTAAAGGGATGGGATTGGAGTGTGCAAACGCAATTGGAGACACGGATGATTTTGTCATGGTTCCGATAGGTGGTGCTATCGTACATTCACGTTGATAGAGACTTCAACCCACGAAGGGTAACGGCTGCGTGAGTCCACAGAGGGCTCCACCCACGAAGGGTCCACGAAGAAGCAACCTGGTCTATCCCCCCATGGTCGTCGCCCACGAAGGACTTGCCTCACTAGGGGTAGATCTTCATGAAGTAGGCGATCTCCTTGACCTTACAAACTCCTTGGTTCAACTCCACGATCTTGTCGGAGGCTCCCAAGTGACACCTAGCCAATCTAGGAGACACCACTCTCCAAGAAGTAACAAATGGTGTGTTGATGATAAACTCCTTGCTCTTGTGCTTCAAATGATAGTCTCCGCAACACTCAACTCTCTCTCACAAGATTTGTATTTGGTGGAAAGAAGATTTGAGTGGAAAGCAACTTGGGGAAGGCTAGAGATCAAGATCCATATGGTAGGAATGGAATATCTTGGTCTCAACACAAGTGTAGGTGTTTCTCTCTCAGAAAATGTATGTTGGAAGTGTAGGCATGTTCTGATGGCTCTCTCCACGAATGAAGAGTGGGTGGAGGGGTATATATAGCCTCCACACAAAATCTAACCGTTACACACAACTTACTAATCTCGGTGGGACCGAATTGAGAAACTCGGTCGAACCGATTTAGGAAATCATGTGACCGTTAGGATTTTCGTTGGGACTGACATGCAACTCGGTAGGACCGATATGGTTAGGGTTAGGGCATAGCGTAATCTCGGTGAGACCGAGTACACAAACTCGGTGGGAGCGATTTTGGTAATAAGCTAACCAGAGAGTTGGTCAGGCAAACTCGGTGGGAACGATTCACTCATCTCGGTAAGACTGAAATGTTACAAAGAGGAACAGAGAGATTGCATTGAAATCTCGGTAGGACCGATTACGAAAACTCGGTGGGACCGATTTTGGTAATGGACATACAGAGAGAGATTACAATCCCATCTCGATGAGACCGAGATCCCTATGAGTGAGACCAATTTGCCTAGGGTTTGTGGCAGTGGCTATGACATCTGAACTCGGTGCTGCCGGATAGAAAGAATCGGTGGGGCCGAGTTGGACTTTTGGTTTAGGTCATATGTGGATGTGAGAAGGTAGTTGAGGGCTTTGGAGCATATCACTAAGCATTTTGAGCAAGAGCCTCATTAAGCAACAACTCATCCCCTCTTGATAGTATTGGCTTTTCCTATAGACTCAATGTGATCTTGGATCACTAAAATAGAAAATGTAGAGTCTTGTGCTTTGAGCTTGAGCCAATCCTTTGTCCTTAGCCTCTTGAAGGGGTTCCACATCCTCTAGTCTATGCCACTTCATTGTTGAACTCATCTGAAACATAGTTGGTAAAAGTGTTAGTCCAACAAGAGATATGTTGACATTAATTACCAAAATCACCCAGAGAGCACTTGTGCTTTCAATCTCCCCTTTTTGGTAATTGATGACAACATACATCAAAGCTTTAGATAAAGATAGAGAGAATAACTAGTAAAGCTTTGGAAAGAGATGTAACATGCATAGGCTCCCCCTACATGTATGCAAACATGTGAATATGGAATATAGGAGCATGTGAATGCATAAACATGACAGAGTAAGTAATGTGTTACATGTATCTTGGCTATATGCATCAGAGCAAAAGATGTGAATATGGGAAATGTACCTTCATGCTCATGAGTCCTTCTTGCAAACAGTATGTACATCAGCAAGAATTCCTCATACACATGACTGTGATGCATACTTACCTTTTGGTCTTGAGTTGGTTTAGAATGGAATGAACCTGCATAAACAAGGTTAGATAACACAGATGCACCTACTAGCCAGAGCAAACAAAAGAAACCACAAAAGTACCAAGACTGGGATGACATGTAGAGAGTGAGTACTGAGTACCGCATTGGATATAGACATGTCCCCAAAGGTAAAGATGTGCAATGAATTCAATGACTTCCTTCCCTTAGATGTCTTGCTCCCCCTGAATCTAGCATGGGATACTGGGAGAAGATAGGGAACATAAAATCAGAGCTCAAAGAAAAGAAACAGAGCTAATGCAAACAAACACATATGAACATGTCTTTCCCCTCTTGAAGACATGTGACTTCTCTCCTCTTGAACACCAAGCATCTGGGGTCCTTGATGATTACTCTTTCTCCCCTTGAGTATTCTCTCCCCCTATAGATATGATTAAGCTTTGATGTGATCTCTCTCCCCCTTTGACATCAATTTCCAAGAAGGGTTCTTCTGGATTTTTGTCACGAAGAGTTTGGTCCTTGAGTCACAGAACAAAGCAGCAAGTTGAATGTGATGCTGGTAGAGGACGGGAATCATTGAGTGGAGCTGGATCAAGTCGAATGCAGAAATGAGTGGCGAGATATCTTTCCTGTAGTGAAATTGGTGGCACCGAGTTTTATGCTTCGGTTGCACCGAGAGGTTTCGATTGGACCGAAAACAACTGACCGGTGTGACCAAGTTCATCACAGAGAAAACACTTGTCACCTCAGCTCATTAGACAAGTAAGATCTCACAAGGATTTGCAAGGAATTAACTGGGAGATTTGCAATGAATTGGATGCAGGAATGCAGAACAGAAAATAAAAGAGAAGAAATCTAGATGAAGTTTTTTTTGAAAGGGGAAACAAATATGCATGAGATAAATGCAAGAGCACGGAAAAGAAGACACAAGAGAACTTCATCTAGAATTGGTCGGAGACAAAGTCACCTATGTTAGAGTATATTGACTTAGGAGTCAAGTGAGATCACTTGATAATAGGTCATACTCATCGTTTAAGCTCAAGATGGGGTTACCATTTTTCATTTAAGCATCTTGATGTATTCACATCTTGTCGAGTTTCTTTGACTCGTGACTTGGAGTAAAGCTTCTCTAAGATGGAATACCATACCTTGGGTGGTGGTGTTGATCGAGATCATGTAGTTGAACTTATGTGGGTTGCTCAAGGTTGATGTAGCTCATCAAGAGTTGGGTGTCGTGGTTCTAAGCCTGATAGTAGAGTGGGGGGTAGGTATGGAGAGGCAAGGTCCCAGCTATGGAGAGGTTGTAAGCATAAAGGATGTACGAGTTCAGGCCCTTCTCGGAAGAAGTAACAGCCCTACGTCTCGGAGCCCGGAGGCGGTCGAGTGGATTATGAGTGTATGAACTACAAGGTGCCGAACCCCTCTGCCTGTGGAGGGGGGTGGCTTATATAGAGTGCGCCAGGACCCCAGCCAGCCCACGTAGGAGAAGGTTTAAGATGAGTTAAGTCTGGGGCGTTACTGGTAACGCCCCACATAAAGGCCTTTACTATCATAAAGTCTACTTGATTACAGGCCGTTGCAATGTAGAGTGCCTCTTGACCTCCTGGTGGTCGAGTGAGTCTTCGTGGTCGAGTCCTTCAGGCCAGTCGAGTGAATCCTCGTTGGTCGACTGGAAGGCGACCTCTTCTAAGGATGTCCTGGGGTAAGTTACTTGGATCAGGTCCATGACCCTACCCTAGGTACATAACCCCATCATTAGCCCCCGAATGGATTGAGGCTTCGAGAGAAGAAGGAGTTGATGTTGTTTCCGATTAACCTTTGCGCTCCGGTTGTGCGCTGTTCTGGACCAAAGAATCCCTTCGTCGACAGGAAACAACTTGCCTTCAGTCGACTTGATCCATTCTGTTTTTGCGTCGAGTGATCTTTCAGGCTTCGACGATCTCCGAGCGACGGATCGCCGGAAACACCGCGCCTGACAGACTGATTTGTTGCTCGCGGATTCCGCGGGATGCGAAATTTGGGGGCGCGCGCGAAGCGGGGCGGACCGCGGCGTTCGGATGGGACGGGGCATGGACGCCTCGATCTCTGCGCCGCCTTTTTCGCCACGTATCCCGTCTGCATAACTGTTCCAGATATGATTAGATCGACCGGGCCCACCTGTCATCCACTCGGAAGGGACCTTATAAATGTGCCCGGCGAGGATTTCTGTGCTGCGCCTTAGCATTCTCCCCCTCTCTCTGCTTCCTTCCTCCCTGCTCAGCGCGCTCGCTCTCGCCCCCGCACCACTTCCCTTCGCGCATCTCGCCGGCGACCATGGCCAAGGAGAAGACGGCGGCGCTGGAGCGTGCAAAGAAGGCGTCGGCATCGGAGAAGGCGAAGGGGAGATCCACCAGCCGCGGAGGATCCTCGTCCAGATCCCGCCTGCCGAAAGGCTGGGTCCAAGGAGACTGGATCCAGTCGACCATCACTGAGAATGACATTCTCGACATGGCCAACGAGGGCTTGATCCCTCACGGAGCTGCGAGGCTTCCGGGGAAGGAGTGGCAGCCTCAGCCAGAAGAGGGTGAGTGTGTGCTTTTGGCCACCCATGTGGATCGTGGGTTTTCCTTGCCGCCGAGTGTTTTCTTTCGTGGCTTTCTGAACTTCTTCGGAGCGCAGCTCCACCACTTTACCCCAAACTCCATTGCCTATCTTGCCGCGTTCGTGTCCATGTGTGAGGGTTTCTTGGGCTGTCGACCGCACTGGGGTTTGTTCAAACATATATTCACGTGTCGATCTCAGTCCGTGAAGAAGGCGAGCCCAGGTGATGAGAGAACCCGAGTCGTCCAAATGTGCGGAGGCCTGGGGATTCAGGTGAGGAATAAGAGCACCTTCCCGCCCATGACCTTTCCCGAGTCCGTCAGAGGCTGGCAGTCGACTTGGTTCTACTGCCAGGTCCAGTCGACGCCAGGGCAGTCGAGTGGACTCCCTCCGTTCACCATGGACCGAGTGAGCAAGCCTTCCCCTCTGAAACTGATTCCGGAGGAGAAAGCTGACGTGAAGATGTTGATGGAGTGCGTGGTGCAGTTGGTTCGGGAGGGGGTGACGGGCATGGATCTCCTGGAGGTCTTCCTCAGGCGTCGCATCCAGCCCCTCCAGTTCCGGAGCCACTGCATGTGGTTGTACTGTGGGACCGAAGACGAGACTAGAGTCCATCCAGAAGCAGTCGACGATACCACTCTGGAAAGATGGATGGTAGCCGTCACCGGAAACAAGGACAACCCACGCGGAGCCAGAAGGATTCCTCCACTCGACCACAATAGTGATCCAAATAAGGTACACTTGTCCTGCTCTCCACTGCATTCTTGTCGCATTCATCTCTGTCTACTCTGCCGACTGGTCGACTGATAATTGTCTTGATATCTGCTAGGCCCTCACCGAGCTGTACTCGATGCCCAATGGGGCACAAACTCCGACTGAGGAAGGTGAGGCGAGCGGGGGCGAGAGCCAGGACGAGGAGGAATGGGACTCGGACGTTGCAGGGGACGACGACGACGATGATGATGACGACGGCGACGATGATGACGCCGAAGACGAGGAGGAAGAGGAGGAGGTCGTGCCACCGCGCTCGGAAAGGCGGTCGAAGCTCGTCCACGACCCTTCGACTGAACGTGGCAAGGGGGTTGCGACGCAGTCGACCAAGCGCCCTAGGACCACTTCTCCAGCGCCGACTGAAAAGGCGCCGAAGCAGCCTAGGGGGGCTCCGCCAAAGCCGACCAAGCTCCTGCCGAAGATGAAGGTGTCCATCCCCACCATATCAGGGTAATTGTGTCGTTTGAGTCTTCTCATTTTGTGTGAACTTTATCTCTGGTCGATGCTGAAGTTAGTCGACTGATCCTTTGGAGTTGCAGTGCTGCTACTTCTGAGACCTCGGCCCGGGCTGATGACCACGAGATGGAGGATGCAGCAACTTCGAACCCAGGTACTGTATTCTTAACATCGTTCTTAGTCGACTGACTCGCGATCTCTGATCCTGATTCTTCTCCGCAGCTCCACCCAACACTGTTATCAATCTCCCTGACGACGACGAGGATGAAGAACCACTGACGCGCAGGAGGAGTCGGAAAGCGTCCGCCAGTAAGGTGCCTCAGGATGTGACGGCGCCTGAGATTCTGACTGTGGAGGAAGAGAACACCACTCGACACACGGTGTCCTTCGCAAATCCACTGACGAGTGCTCAGCAGCCCTCCCTCTTCACGACGCACCACGTCCCCGAGGACCAAGCTGGCGCAGCGAAGGAAGCAATACGCCAGGCGGGACTCATGATGGAGCAGCTGAAGACCATCCGGGATGCGAGCCAGGCAGCTTATGACGCCAGTTCTGCCCTCCAAAGCAATGTCCAGGTCAGTCGATCGCTGTTTGTTCTGTTGGATATGCTACCAAAAACTTTTCTTTTCCGGAATTTATAGTAGTCACCCACTGGGTGTGTCGAATAAACTCCGTGTTAGCGGGGGCACGCTGAGTGCACCCGCTGGGTGTAGTCCCCAAGGCTAAGGTCGACTGCTGGCAGTCGGCCTTAGGCTTTATGACGTCAATTTTTCTGTCAGTCGACTGGTCGACTGGATTTCACAAACCGGTGGGGGCACGTTGAGTGCACCCACTGGGTGTAGTCCCCAAGGCTAAGGTCGACTGCTGGCAGTCGGCCTTAGGCTTTATGATGTCAATTTTTCTATCAGTCGACTGGTCGACTGGATTTCACAAACCGGTGGGGGCACGCTGAGTGCACCCACTGGGTGTAGTCCCCGAGACTGGGGTCGACTGCTTGCAGTTGATCACAGTCTTAGAGAATGCTCTTTTTTTTGAGGTCGACTGGTCGACTTTGTCTTCATCGGGATTAGTGGGGGCACGCTGAGTGCACCAACTGGGTGTAGTCCCCGAGACTACGGTCGAATGCTTGTATTTGGCTGTAGTCTTAGAAACGTGTGTTTTTCCCTTTTTCACTCGAAAGTGAATTATATTTGACATTTAGTCGATTGGTTCTTCGCAGAACTCCTGTGATCTTGTGGCTCGCTACTCAGAGCTGGAACAAAAACATACTCAAGTCGAGCTGAGCTTGAAGCTGGTTCAGGAGAAGCTGACAAAGGCAAAGGAGGAGACCGAAGGTATGTTTGGTGAGACCCTGACGACTGCTTTTCCCCTTACTTGTTTCAAAATCTGATCTTGCTGTAACTTGCAGGTAAGGTAAGGGAAGCCCAGCAGAAGAAAGACCTTGAGCTAGCTGAGAAGATCAAGCTTGCTGACGAGAAGTTAGCTTCAGTCACCAAGCTCGAACAAGACAATACCAATCTGAAAGCTGCTCTTGGGATTGCCAACAAGGAGGTCAGTCGACTGAAGACTGATAAAGCTGCCCTGACCGACCAAGTCAGCAAATTGACTGAGAAGAAAACTGAACTGGAGGCCTTCCTGAGTGGCCTTGCCAAGAAGCTGTTTCTTATGCTTGAAGGTAAACCTCCATGTTTGGCAAATATTTCCAATTGTGGCTTTTTCCATTCGACTATCCCCTTGACTTAGTGATCATCCTTGCAGAATTTTGTCAAAACTTTGAAGAAGAAACCAGCCGACTGGAGCCAAACCTCGACCCCGTCAATTCTCCGGTGAACGACGAAGTTGCCATGGATGTTTTCCGA
>NC_041391.1:386327689-386341519 GCF_002162155.2 Triticum dicoccoides
GTGCTTGGACTGCAGCTAAGCCTCCGAGTGAGAGGGTTGCTCTTCATTTGGTAGGATTTTTATAACTTAGGCGAGCACTTGGACTGCAGCTAAGCCCCCGAGTGAGAGGGTTGCTCTTCACTCGGTAGGATTTTTATAACTTAGGCGAGCACGAGGCTGCAGCTAAGCCTCCGAGTGAGAGGGTTGCTCTTCACTCGGTAGGATTTTTATAACTTAGGCGAGTGCTTGGACTGCAGCTAAGCCTCCGAGTGAGAGGGTTGCTCTTCATTCGGTAGGATTTTTATAACTTAGGCGAGCACGAGGCTGCAGCTAAGCCCCCGAGTGGAAGGCTGGCTTACCACTCGGTAGGATTTTGATAACTTAGGCGAAACGGATTCGCAGCTAAGCCTCCGAGTGGGAGTCTGGCTCACCACTCGGTAGGATTTTTACAAACTTAGGCGAAACGGATTCGCAGCTAAGTCACCCACTGAGGGGAATTTCATTGGACAAAAATAAAGAGTGACAGATATTATGGAGGAACTATGACACTATTATTTTGAGGTCCATGAACTACAAAAGTACTTTATTGCAACTCATCCGAATGATAAAACTTAAGTGTAGAATGGGCGGAGTAGCTCCGCGTTCCAAGCTCGGGGCTCGTCGAAATTATGCTCGACGTTGTAAAGACGGTACGCCCCATTGTGGAGGACCTTGGTGACTATGAAGGGGCCATCCCAAGAAGGAGCAAGCTTGTGTGGTTTGTGCTGATCCACTCGGAGAACCAAATCTCCTTCCTGGAAGGCTCGACCTCTCACATTTCGGGCGTGGAAACGGCACAGATCTTTTTGGTAGATGGTCGACCGGATCAGAGCCATCTCCCTTTCTTCCTCTAAAAGGTCGACTGCGTCCTGCCGCGCTTGTTCAGCTTCTGCTTCGTTGTAGATTTCGACTCGGGGAGCATTATGCAGAAGATCACTTGGTAAGACCGCTTCGGCCCCGTAGACCAAGAAGAATGGAGTTCTTCCGGTCGACCGATTAGGTGTAGTCCGCAGTCCCCAGAGTACAGAGGGAAGTTCATCGACCCAAGCTCCAGCCGCGTGTTTGAGATCACGCATCAGTCGAGGCTTCAATCCCTTAAGAATCAGTCCATTAGCTCGTTCTGCTTGTCCATTCGACTGCGGATGGGCGACTGAAGCGTAATCGACCTGTGTGCCCTGGGAGTTGCAGAAAGCTCTGAATTCCTCTGAGTCAAAGTTCGACCCATTATCCGTAATGATGCTGTGCGGGACTCCATATCTGAATATTAGTTCCCTGATGAAGCTAACAGCAGTACCGGTGTCAAGGCTCTTGATTGGTTTAGCCTCGATCCATTTGGTGAACTTGTCGACTGCCACCAGTACATGCGTGAAACCGCTTCGTCCTGTTCTCAAAGGACCGACCATGTCCAGCCCCCAAACTGCAAAAGGCCAGACAAGTGGGATGGTCTTCAAAGCTGACGCAGGCTTGTGCGACATATTCGAGTAGAACTGACATCCCTCGCACTTATCCACTATCTCTTTTGCCATCTCATTCGCCTTGGGCCAGTAAAATCCGGCTCGGTATGCTTTGGCCACGATGGTCCGAGAAGACGCATGATGACCACAGGTCCCCGAGTGAATATCATTGAGGATGAGTCGACCTTCTTCTGGTGTTATGCACTTCTGACCAACTCCAGTCGTGCTTTCTCTGTATAATTGTCCTTTGATTACGGTAAAGGCCTTAGATCGACGGATGATCTGTCGAGCCTCTTCCTCATCCTCCGGAAGCTCTTTCCTCAAGATATATGCGACATACGGAATCGTCCAGTCGGGAATGACCACCAAAACCTCCATGATCAAGTCGACCACCGCTGGGATTTCAACTTCAGTCGGATCTGTGGCGCTCTTGGGCTGCGGAGTTTCTTCGGTGAAAGGATCTTCTTTGACTGACGGAGTGTGTATATGCTCCAAGAACACACCACTCGGAATGGCTTCTCTCTTGGAACCTATCTTTGCTAGATCATCAGCTGCTTGATTTTTCAGTCGGGGTATATGATGGAGCTCCAACCCCTCGAACTTCTTTTCCAGCTTCCTCACTGCACTGCAGTATCCATTCATGGCTGGGCTTCTCACGTCCCACTCTTTCATCACCTGATTGACCACTAAATCCGAGTCGCCATAGACCATTAGGCGACGGACGCCGAGTGAAATGGCCATGCGCAACCCATATAGGAGGGCCTCATATTCTGCCTCATTGTTGGAGGAATCGAAGTGAATCTGGAGCACATATCTGAGCTTATCTCCTCTGGGGGAAACCAGGATAACCCCAGCACCGGAACCATTCAACATCTTAGAGCCATCAAAAAACATGGTCCAATGCTCCGAGTGAACTTCAGTCGGCTGCTGTTGTTCAATCCACTCGGCGAGGAAATCTGCTATCGCCTGGGACTTAATGGCTTTCTTTGCCTCAAACTTGATATCAAGGGGAAGAAGTTCAATCGCCCATTTGGCCACTCGACCAGTTGCATCTCTGTTGTGCAAAATCTCTGATAGTGGAGCGTCGCTGACGACTGTGATGGAATGGTCAGAGAAATAATGAGCAACCTTCTTTGTGGTCATGTATATTCCATACACAAGTTTCTGATAATGAGGATATCTCTGCTTGGATGGAGTCAAGACTTCAGACAAATAATACACTGGGCGCTGAACTTTGAGAGCTTTTCCTTCTTCTTCCCGCTCGACCGTTAGCACAGTACTGACAACTTGTCCTGTGGCTGCGATGTAGAGCAACAGAGGCTCTTTGCTGATTGGAGCAGCAAGCACCGGCTGGGTAGAGAGCAGAGCTTTTAGCTCGGCAAACGCTGCATCAGCTTCTGGAGTCCACTCGAACTTATCAGCCTTCTTCATCAGTCGGTAAAGAGGCAGTGCCTTTTCACCGAGTCGTGAGATGAATCGACTTAATGCGGCCAAGCATCCAGTAAGCTTCTGGACATCGTGCACTCGCACAGGGCGTTTCATTCGGAGAATAGTACCAATCTTCTCTGGGTTAGCGTCGATTCCCCGTTCGGAAACGAGAAAACCGAGTAACTTGCCACCAGGAACTCCAAATGTGCACTTTGATGGATTGAGCTTGATATCATACCTTCTGAGGTTGGCAAATGTTTCGGCGAGGTCAGCGAGCAGGTCGGAACCTTTTCGCGACTTGACAACAATATCATCCATATAAGCTTCCACATTCCGACTGATTTGAGTGAGTAGACACTTCTGAATCATTCGCATAAATGTGGCTCCGGCATTCTTGAGGCCGAATGGCATGGTGATATAGCAGAAGCACCCGAATGGAGTGATGAAAGCTGTTTTTACCTCATCGGGCCCGTACAGACGGATCTGGTGGTACCCGGAGTAAGCATCTAAAAAAGACAACCTCTCGCATCCCGCGGTCGAGTCAACAATTTGATCTATGTGAGGGAGAGGAAAGTGATCTTTCGGGCAGGCCCGGTTGATGTGCTTGAAATCAATGCACATTCGGAGCGACTTGTCCTTCTTAGGAACCATGACGACATTAGCGAGCCACTCGGAGTGGTATATCTCTCGGATAAATCCTGCCGCCAACAGTCGAGCCACTTCTTCACCGATGGCCTTTCTCTTCTGGACGGCGGACCGCCGAAGATGCTCTTTGACTGGTTTTGCAGACGAGTCGACTCTTAGGCGATGCTCAGCCAGTCCCTTGGGAACACCTGGCATGTCAGCGGGCTTCCATGCAAAAATGTCCCAGTTCTCACGGAGGAACTGGATGAGCGCTTCTTCCTATTTTGGGTCGAGTGTTGTGGAGATGCGGGTTGGAGCTGCTTCGGGGTCGGTCGGGTGAATGTGAACAGGCTTCGTCTCACCGGACGACTGGAATGCAGACTCTGTGGCGGGCTTCTTGGATCGCAGCAAGTCACTCGGATCTGCGTTTTGCTTGTATTCTTCGAACTCGACCGCTGTCACTTGGGAATCGGCAATCTTGGAGCCCTTCTGAAAGCACTCCTCTGCCTTTTTCCTATCACCGGTGATAGTGATCACACCTTTGGGACCGGGCATCTTCAATTTGAGGTACACGTAACATGGTCGAGCCATGAACCGTGCATAGGCTGGTCTCCCCAAAATGGCATGATATGCACTCTGAAAATCCACGACCTCAAACGTCAACTTTTCTTTGCGAAAATGCTTCGAATCACCAAACACCACGTCCAAAGCTATCTGGCCGAGTGACTCGGCCTTCTTCCCTGGTATAACTCCATGAAAGCTCATGTTACTAGTGCTCAGTCGGGACATCGGAATGCCCATACCTTTCAATGTGTCTGCATATAACAGATTCAGCCCACTTCCACCATCCATTAGCACCTTTGTCAGTCGAGTGCCTTCGACAACTGGATCGACCACCAAAGCTTGCCTCCCAGGGGTGGCAATATGAGTCGGGTGATCAGATTGGTCGAATGTGATGGGTGTTTGAGACCACTTCAGATAATTTGCCTTTGCTGGGGCAACCATGTTCACCTCTCGGTTAATCACTTTCAGTCGACTTCTGCTTTCCACATCTGCAAAGATCATCAGAGTGGAGTTGATATGCGGATATCCTCCCTCACTGTCCTCTTTGTCTTCGGCCTTGTCCGACTCCTTCTCCTTGTCCTTAGACTGTTTTCCCTGAAACTGCTGGATCAGGAGTCGACATTGGCGAGTGGTGTGCTTTGGGTAAATGATATTCCCCTCTTCGTCTTTCTTCGTGTGAATGTGACATGGCATGTCCATCACGTCGTTCCCTTCTTTATCCTTTACCTTCTTGGGGTTCCAGGATCCTTTTGGTTTTCCCTTGAACTTTCCTTGAGTCACGGCCAGAGCCTCTCCAGGAGCTGCCGGTTCAGCCTTCCGCTTCTGTTTCCGACTGGTGTTTCCTTTTTCTGACTGACTCGGCTTGTGCTTGCCGCTTCGGAGTTGGTCTTCTTCTTCGCCGTTGGCGTACTTGGTAGCAATCTCCATCATCCGACTCAAGGTCATGTCACCGGTTCGACCAAATTTCAAACTCAGTTCTCTGTTCTTGACACCATCTTTGAAGGCGCATACTGCCTGATGATCAGAGACATTTTCCACAGTGTGGTGCAAAGTGATCCACCTCTGAATATACTCTCTGAGAGTCTCATTAGCTTTCTGCACGCAGACTTGCAACTCTGTCAATCTAGCTGGTCGCTTGCAAGTCCCTTCAAACATTCTGACGAACACTCGGGACAGATTTTCCCAAGTGTAAATGCTGCTAGGAGGTAATTGAGTCAACCATGCCCTGGCAGAACCTTCCAACATGAGGGGTAAATGCTTCATGGCCACCTCGTCGTTTCCACCACCAATCTGAACTGCCACTCGGTAGTCTTCAAGCCAAGTTTCAGGCTTAGACTCACCAGTGAACTTGCTGACTCCTGTTGCCAACCTGAAATTGGGGGGAATAACTGCGGCTCTGATAGCTCTGCTGAAGCATTCAGGACCAGAAACATGCACTCGACTGCTTGTGGGTACATCTCTGTCGTGTGCACCTCGATGGGCTCTGTTCCGGTCGACCAACCCTTGCACGATAATGGATCGCGCGTCGAAGCCTGGTTCTCTGGGGTCAATTGGAACCCTACGCCCTGTACTGTACTGACGCCTATCATCTGGCTGCCGAGGAGCGTAAGACCCACCCCTCGGAGGGGAATAGGGCACTCGACGCCTATCATCTCGGTCGAGTCTGTCGCCATATTGATCTCGCCGATTCTCACGCCCTTCGCGCCGCGGAGGCGATCTGGGGCTGTGAGCCGACTGAACCGTATTCACAGTGACGGATCGACTGTGAATTCTGTTGCGCGACTGAGACACGGCTGAATTCTGATCTCCTGCTGCCCGAAGCAGATCCCTGATCTGCAGCAAACCTCTGCCAGCTTCCGACTGCGAAGGCTGGATGGACTCTGCTATACGGGTCGCAGCTGCTAAATTCTGAATTGGGGTTCGATATACCTGAGTCGGCGGGAAGAGTTGACGTCGACTGGTGTCGGGAACTCGTTGCCGCGCGCGCTCGTCGAGTGCTCGCTGAAGGTTCTCCAGTCGAGTGCGCTCGGCCAAATTGGCCAGACGCGCCTCCTCCAAGGCACGAGCCTCGGGGGTTTCTCCTGCGATGGGAATACGCAGGGGATCCTCGTTCCTGCGGCGAACCTCTTCTCTTTGCAGAGAGTCGAGTGGCTCGGGCTGGTACTCTTCGTAGCCTCGTGCAGGGTCGCCGCCGTCACCTGCTCCACCACCACGGGCGAAGCCAGGAGGGCTGTGGGGCCCGTCGACCATCAAGATTTCCGCCGCTGGATCACTGCTTCCACACTCGGATGCAGTCTCTACGGAGCCAGTCGACTGATCGAACAAGCCGTAGAGAGATTCGTTGGGCTCGATTGCCGCAACTTGGGTAGTGGCCGATTGGCGAGCCACCGCGTGACTCACCCATCGCTGAAGCCTCGACCGGCCTGAGCGCTTGCGCTGGCGGGAGACCGGGAGGGTGGACGATGGAGGAGCCGACCGATACTGGGTCGACGGTTGTCGCAGCAGAACACCGCGGACACATGCGCGAAAATGCGTCGCACCGCGGACGGGGAGCGCATCTACGTCGAGTGGAGCCTCCTGGAGCCATGCGGAGTCGTCGGCGATGAAGGTGAGAGTGCCGAGACGGATCTCTTGACCCTCGACCAAAACTCCAGCAGACACCATGATGAAAGTACTCGGAAGAATCGCAACTTCTCCACAAAATCGCTAAAACACCTGCCCCATGGTGGGCGCCAACTGTCGTGGTTCTAAGCCTGACAGTAGAGTGGGGGTAGGTATGGAGAGGCAAGGTCCCAGCTATGGAGAGGTTGTAAGCACAAAGGATGTACGAGTTCAGGCCCTTCTCGGAAGAAGTAACAGCCCTACGTCTCGGAGCCCGGAGGCGGTCGAGTGGATTATGAGTGTATGAACTACAAGGTGCCGAACCCCTCTGCCTGTGGAGGGGGGTGGCTTATATAGAGTGCGCCAGGACCCCAGCCAGCCCACGTAGGAGAAGGTTTAAGATGAGTTAAGTCTGGGGCGTTACTGGTAACGCCCCACATAAAGGCCTTTACTATCATAAAGTCTACTTGATTATAGGCCGTTGCAATGCAGAGTGCCTCTTGACCTCCTGGTGGTCGAGTGAGTCTTCGTGGTCGAGTCCTTCAGGCCAGTCGAGTGAATCCTCGTTGGTCGACTGGAAGGCGACCTCTTCTAAGGATGTCCTGGGGTAAGTTACTTGGATCAGGTCCATGACCCTACCCTAGGTACATAACCCCATCATTGGGAGCACCACTTTGGAATTTGAGTTCATCTACCTACATGGGTTAGTTTTTGCAAGGAAAAAGCACTTGTGTATCCAAAATGACAATCATGAATTTCAGTAATAAATTTGTCAAAGGATATGTTTGAGTGGTTTTGTGCTTCCTTGTCTTCATCCACCATTGTGTAGAGACTTGGTGATGTAGAGATTGCTCAAGATGTGAGTGAGTTGCAATCTCATAGATTTAGATTCATCCAAGTACCTACACGGGTTAGATAACATGCAAGGTGCAAATATATCCAAGACATAAGGTTATCATCATAAGAGAAATATCAAGGATTAGTCATAGGCACATGTCTTGCATGTAACAAATGAAGTTCCTACTCCAAGTTTGAAGCATTAATGATGTTCAATTCACCTCTCAACCTGCAAAACACTTTCTCATCAAGTGGTTTAGTGAATATATCCGCTAATTGTTTTTTGGTGCGAACATGCTTAAGATTAATGTCCCCTTTGGCAACATGATCTCGAATGAAATGATGACGAACTTCAATATGCTTAGTTCGAGAATGTTGCACGGGATTGTGAGCAATCTTGATAGCACTTTCATTGTCACAAAGCAATGGAACATGTTTCACATATATCCCATAATCTTTAAGAGTTTGGGTCATCCAAAGTAATTGAGCACAACATGAACCAGCGGCAATGTATTCCGCTTCGGCGGTGGATAAGGATACCGAGTTTTGTTTCTTGGAAGACCAAGACACAAGAGATCTACCAATAAATTGACAAGTACCCGAAGTGGACTTTCTATCTACCTTGTCACCGGCATAGTCCGAGTCGAAGTAGCCAACAAGATTGAAAGCGGCCCTCTTTGGATACCAAATGCCAAAATTTGGTATACTCTCACTATCCTTTTCACAGCCTTAAGATGACATTCTTTAGGAGCGGCTTGATATCGTGCACACATGCACACACTTAGCATAATATCGGGACGTGAAGCACATAGATATAACAATGAACCAATCATAGAGCAATAAACCTTTTGATCAACCGGTTCACCATCCTTGGTCAAATCAAGATGTCCACTAGTAGGCATAGGTGTAGTCATACCTTTGCATTCTTGCATATTGAACTTCTTGAATAAGTCCTTGGTGTACTTCGTTTGAGAGACAAAGGTGCCTTCCTTAGTTCGCTTGATTTGCAAACCAAGAAAGAATTTGAGTTCACTCATCATTGACATCTCAAACTTCTTTGACATTAGCTTTCCAAACTTTTCACTAAAGTGAGGGTTAGTAGAACCAAATATAATATCATCAACATAGATTTGGCACACAAATAGTTCCCCATTAACACTTTTAGTAAAAAATAGTAGAATCAATTTTTCCAATTTCAAAGCCTTCTTCAATAAGGAACTTGGTCAAGCATTTATACCACGCTCTAGGAGCTTGTTTAAGACCATAAAGAGCTTTGTGAAGTTTGTAAACATGATTAGGTTTCTTAGGATTGACAAAGCCGGGAGGTTGCTTAACATAAACTTCCTCCTCTATTTCACCATTTAGAAAAGCACTTTTAATGTCCATTTGGTACAAGGTGATATCATGGTGATTAGCATAGGCAAGTAAGATGCGAATGGACTCAAGTCTAGCAACGAGAGCATAAGTCTCACCATAGTCCATACCTTCGACTTGAGTGTAGCCTTGGGCGACGAGATGTGCTTTGTTGTGAACTGCTTGTCCATCTTCATCTTGCTTGTTGCGAAATACCCATTTGGTACCGATGATGTTGTGGTCATTATCGGGCTTCTCAACCAATGTCCACACTTGATTTCTCTCAAAGTTGTGTAGCTCTTCATGCATGGAATTTATTCAATCCGAATCTTCCAAAGCTTCTTCAACCTTCATAGGTTCAATGCTAGAGATGAATGAATAGTGTTCACAAAAGTTAGCTAAATGAGTTTTAGAGCAAGTGATTCTCCTGGTTTAGATATCATTGTAGATTTTCTCGACGGGGTGGTCTTTAGCAATCCTTGCTCGAACTCGTGAAAGCTTTTGCTTGGATCTTGGTTGAACATCTTCTTCATCTTGTTCTTCTTCTTGGCCTTCTTCGTTGTTGACGTTGTCGTTCTCTTGTCGTGGTGGAGAAGGAGGTTGTTGGCATTCATCTTGGTGCACTTCCTTGTTTTCTTCATCTTGGTGTGTCCCACTTGTGGATGCTTCCGTATCAACTCTTGGTTCACCTTGTCGTGATGTAGAAGCTTCCGCTTGGACGGACGAGGTACTCTCCTTCACCTCCGTTGGACGAATCTTGCCAATAGACAAGTCTTGGATTGCTTCCGAGGGGTCTTTGTATCATGTATCAATTGGCAATTGCTCTACTTGCGAGCCGTTAGATTCATCAAACTTCACATCTACCGTTTCTTCAACCTTTTGGGTGAAATTGTTGTAAACACGGTAAGTGTGAGTTTGAGCCATAACCAAGTAGGAAACCTTCATGAGACTTAGGAGCAAATTTAGAACGACGATGTTTGTCAAGAATGTAGCACTTTGAGCAGAATACTCGAAAGTATCCAACTTGGGGTTTGTTACCGGTGAGGAGCTCGTATGCCGTCTTGGCGAGTAGCTTGTGAAGATACAAGCGATTTGTTGCATGACAAGCTGTCTCAACCGCATCTTCCCAAAAGTGCTTCGGCGTCTTGTACTCATCAAGCATCGTTCTCGCCATTTTGATGAGCGTCCGGTTCTTCCTCTCAACAAATCCATTTTGTTGAGGTGTGTACGTAGCCGAGAACTCATGTGAAATACCTTCTTCATCAAGAAAGGTGTCCACATTTGTGTTCTTGAACTCCGTTCTGTTGTCGCTGCGAACCTTCTTGATCTTCACTTCAAATTGATTTTGGAACTTCCTAGCGAAGTTTTTGAAGATCTTTTGGACCTGCGATTTATCATCGAGAAAGAACACCCACGTAAATCTTGAAAAATCATCAACTATAACAAGACCAAAAGAATTTCCACCGAGACTTTTGTAGGCGTTGGGACCAAAAAGATCCATGTGAAGTAGCTCAAGTGGCCTCCTTGTGGTCATGATGTTCTTCACAGGATGTCTCCCTCCAACCTGTTTACCTGCTTGACAAGCGCTGCAAAGTCTATCCTTATCAAATATGACATCGTTAACACCAAGGATATGATTTCCTATAATAAGCTTGTCAAGGTTTTGCATGCCCACATGGCCTAATCGTCTATGACACAACCAGCCTTTAGAGGATTTAGCAATAAAGCAAGTTCTAGGTTGAGCCTTTTTAGTGAAATCAACAATGTAAAGATCACCTCTACGTATACCAGTAAAGACCATTTTATGATTATCTCTACGAAACACTTGGCAATCTACTTCAGTAAATAGGACATTTAAACCAAAATCAGCAAGTCTAGATACTAAAAGTAAATTGTAACCAAGAGATTCAACGAGCATGACATTTTGAATGGAGCTATCATGTGAGATGGCCACCTTACCTAGGCCAACCACCTTACCCTTTGAGTTGTCACCGAAAGTGACATACTTTCGAGGGCCGTCATTTTCAGCAAGCTCACAAAACATTTATTTATCTCCGGTCATGTGATCGGTACATCCACTATCAAGAACCCATTCCTTTCCTCTTGCCATATATCCCCAAAGATTTGCCATAAGACCAAAGTGGCTCATTGCATCATCAAGATCAAAGTCACTATCATCATCCTTATCATAGTATCCATGTTCAACATCGTCATGTGGTGGATCAAATCCTAGAAAGGGTGATTCGTTAGACTGAGTTTGACAGTGATCTTCTTTATGAATTTTAATAGCTTCGAAAATAATATCACTAATAATTCCAACATCTCCTTTGGCACGCATAAGGTTTGTAAGCTCAAATAGACAATCACCAAACATAGGATCATTGGAATTCATCTTACTCAAGGCAATAGACTTATGGAGAATTTCATCTAGATTTTTCAAGGAATAATTTGGAAAACGTTCCTCAAGAAATTTCCATATGGTGTAGGCACACTTAAGAGTAGGCAAACACCCAATCAAGTTTCTGGGCAAGCCTCTAGTGATAAGTTCAACAGTTCTAAGATTGCGAATCATGTCAATTGACTCATCAAGGGTAGGATGCATAGGATCAACATGAGCTGCACAAGGGCTAGCAATGTACGTGTTCAAATCATATTCATTGCAATCACAAGCATCTCATTTTTCCACTCATGAAAATACTCCCCATCAAGTATAGTCACTCTATGTCTAAGACTCCCCAAAGTAGACTCATCCATCTTCCTCCAATGGTGTTTAAACCAAAGCAATGGAGACCAAAGCTCTGATACCAATTGAAAGGATCGAGAAGAGGTGTCTAGAGGGGGGGTGATTAGACACTAAGTGAGAAAAGTTGCAGTTTTTAATTTCTTTAACTTTAAGTGGAGTTTTGGCACAAGTTTAATAATCACAACACATATCAAGCAAGCATGCAAAGAGTACATGAGCAGCGGAAAGTAAAGCATGCAACTTGCAAGAATGTAAAGGGATGGGATTGGAGTGTGCAAACGCAATTGGAGACATGGATGTTTTTGTCGTGGTTCCGATAGGTGGTGCTATCGTACATCCACGTTGATGGAGACTTCAACCCACGAAGGGTAACGGTTGCGTGAGTCCACGGAGGGCTCCACCCACGAAGGGTCCACGAAGAAGCAACCTTGTCTATCCCACCATGGTCGTCGCCCATGAAGGACTTGCCTCACAAGGGGTAGATCTTCACGAAGTAGGCGATCTCCTTGCCCTTACAAACTCCATGGTTCAACTCCACAATCTTGTCGGAGGCTCCCAAGTGACACCTAGCCAATCTAGGAGACACCACTCTCCAAGAAGTAACAAATGGTGTGTTGATGATGAACTCCTTGCTCTTGTGCTTCAAATGATAGTCTCCCCAACACTCAACTCTTTCTCACGGGATTTGGATTTGGTGGAAAGAAGATTTGAGTGGAAAGCAACTTGGGGAAGGCTAGAGATCAAGATTCATATGGTAGGAATGGAATATCTTGGTCTCAACACAAGTGTAAGTGGTTCTCTCTCAGAAAATGTATGTTGGAAGTGTAGGCATGTTCTGATGGCTCTCTCCACGAATGAAGAGTGGGTGGAGGGGTATATATAGCCTCCACACAAAATCTAACCGTTACACACAACTTACTAATCTCGGTGGGACCGAATTGAGAAACTCGGTCGGACCAATTTAGGAAATCATGTGACCGTTAGGATTTTCAATGGGACCGACATGCAACTCGATAGGACCGATATGGTTAGGGTTAGGGCATAGCGTAATCTCGGTGAGACCGATTACACAAACTCGGTGGGACCAATTTTGGTAATAAGCTACCAGAGAGTTGGTCAGGCAAACTCGGTGGGACCGATTCGCTCATCTCGGTAAGACTGAAATGTTACAGAGAGGAACAGAGAGTTTGCATTGTAATCTCGGAAGGACCGATTACAAAAACTCGGTGGGACCGATTTTGGTAATGGACATACACAGAGAGATTACAATCCCATCTTGGTGAGACCGAGATCCCTATCGGTGAGACCGATTTGCCTAGGGTCTGTGGCAGTTGCTATGACATGTTAACTCAGTGGTGCCGGATAGAAAGAATCGGTGGGGCCGAGTTGGACTTTTGGTTTAGGTCATATGTGGATGTGAGAAGGTAGTTGAGGGCTTTGGAGCATATCACTAAGCATTTTGAGCAAGAGCCTCATTAAGCAACACCTCATCCCCTCTTGATAGTATTTGCTTTCCCTATAGACTCAATGTGATCTTGGATCACTAAAATAGAAAATGTAGAGTCTTGTGCTTTGAGCTTGAGCCAATCCTTTGTCCTTAGCATCTTGAAGGGGTTCCACATCCTCTAGTCCATGCCACTTCATTGTTGAACTCATCTGAAACATACTAGGTAAAAGTGTTAGTCCAACAAGAGATATGTTGACATTAATTACTAGAATCACCCAGAGAGCACTTGTGCTTTCATAGGGCCACCATCGGACGTGGTGTGGCGGCTCGGGTGGGGCGCGTTGCACGCGGAGAAGGTTAGGAGGGTGTGGCGACGGCTCGGGTGGTGCACGCCGCGCCGGAGAAGGTGCTCAAGGCTGATGTGCTCGACGCCAAGTGTAGGAGCATGGACGGCCATCGCCCCGTCGAGATCCACCTCCTGACACGCCGTCGTGGATCGGGTCGTCGGCCCCGGATATAGCGCCTATCATTGAGCGGTGTGGTGCCGTTCGATCTGGAGTTGGAGGGCGTCGGTCGGGGTTGGGGCGGAGGTGGCGTGGGGAGGCAGCGGTCATGCTAGCCGTCGCCGGAGGGAGGTGACGGGGGTTGGTGGGGCGCCTTTGCCTGGATCCGGGCCAGGAAGGATCCGCATCAGGGGCGGGTAGGGCACGGAGGGAGAAGGTGGGTTGGAGAGGCCGGCGGGCGGGAGATGGAGGGAGGTT
>NC_041391.1:386342015-386362065 GCF_002162155.2 Triticum dicoccoides
TATTGCATGGTAAATTGCAATGAGAATGCTTATATTGCCAACTATAGAAAGATGGGGAAACTAATAGAATATAAAAGGAATACTAATGAAAGGGTAAAGATTTCCACTTTCCCTCCTATTGTCTCTCATGATGAAATAGGTGATGAGGAGGAGCTCCTTATTCAACCAATCTCGTCAATAAAAAGTTCAAAAAACTTAATTAAACCCACACATGATGTGGTCAAGAAGAAGAAAACAAGAAAGAATAGAGGTAAAAAGGTATCTCTCCCAAATAATGTTGCTCCTATTATTGTTGTGCCTCATGAAAATGAATCAAAAATAATCATGGAACATGATGCACTTGATGATGATATTGCTTCTTTGTCTTATGGCAGAATGTCCGAGAGCACTATTGATGATGATTTTGTTATGCCTATTGCTTGTTGTGATGATTATCATTGGGAAGATAATGATACTTCTTATAATATTGAAAATCTCTTTGGCACCAATTTCGAAAATTATGATGATAATTGTTATACTATTGGTGCTATTCATACTATTAGTAATGAGAGTGATTATGTTTATGATATGCCAAGTCACAAGCTTGGGGATGCTATGTTTGATGAGAATGACATATTTGAGAATTTATTTGCTGCAATTAATGTTTTTCCCAAGCTTGGGGATGCTATGCTTAATAAAGATGATCTTTTTAGTCCCCCTACTTTGAATGATCAAATTTGTTATGATGACCGCATGCCTTCAATTTATGATGATTGCAATATTTATGAAAGTGGGTATGAAAGAGCGTCAACTTCAGATAATAATTATTCCACTATTTTGGAGGGTGTTGAATTTTCTTATAATGATAAAAGTGGATCTGGAGCGGTCATGACTTTATTTAGTAATGATTCTACTATTTCAGAAGAGGTTTCAGTTAACTATCATGAGAACAAAGTTGCTACTTATGATGATTATTGTGATGATACTTATGTTATAAAAACTAGATGATACCCCGCACGTTGCTGCGGGAATTGGTTGCAATATATTTAAGTGAGATTTTTTTTGTAGGAATACAAACATTGGTAATAAAATGACAACCAGCACTAAAAATAATACTATGATTTAATGTACTTCATTACTGTATAGTTTTAAATTATCCATTCCATATAAGTAGCATAATAGAATGCATGGTGGGTTTGTATCTATGCAAGGATTTGCCAGACTCCTTTCAGGAAAACCAAAGTGAACAACTTGCTTAGCATAGTTACCAGCAAGCATGAATTGAGGGATCATCTCGCATCTCTGTAATTTTTGTATAGTAATATTGCACTTAGTTTTATTCACGTTGTTATTCCCTGAAGACTTTGTACTGGAAGGTAGCAGTGTCGATGGAATTAGAAGTTGGCAATGAACTCTGAATAGCAATACAGGATCCATGCGCTTCCATATGAAAAGCTTGTAAGTTCGCAAACAAAATATAAGTTTGCAAATACGCATCCCAAAATGTAGTGACATATTTGTATAACAAAAATCATGTGCTCGAGATACAAACATGTGCAGAATTACACACGATAAAAGGGGCGAGCAAAATATGTATTACATACAATTTATTCTGGAATGACACGAAATGATTTGTTGTATTGTGCAACGCAAGTACTTCTGATTAACTCTGGTGGATAAGTTGAAGTGTCTTCCTATAAGTGACTGAAATTCTGCAATGATAAAAATTAGCTCGATTCAAGATTAGCAAAAAGAAAATCTTCACCCATCAGTCATATGTGGGATCCTAATCCAAGGGCAGAGAAGGCTGTCAGCCATCAATGTTGTGTGAGCTCATATTGGTATGGGGATAATATAAAAGAATGCCCGGAATGCAACGTGTACGTGTTTGATTCCTGCACAAACGAATAAACCAGCTCTGATTAATTATATGTCTAGTTCCTTCTTATTGTGTATTTTACTGTGATTAATCATGTATCATGTGGATTTTATTTACCTTTGACTTAGGCGCAGCTGTATAACTATTTGTATAAATTTTATGTTTCATGTTCTCTTTATCGAACTGGCATAGTCACGTAAGATCTCACTTCCCTTTTCATCAGGACACAGTTTGCATATCTCACTTGGATGCATGGATAACTTATCATGGTTTAAAAAGTATTGAAGGTTGAGTCGTTTCTATATGATTTTTAACATGTACTTACGATCACAAATGAAAAAATTGGCATGTACACTTAATTGTCAGAAACAGACTACATATATTTTTTGCGGGAAGAAACACACTACATATGACTAACTTTTATGCCTTTCACATTTAAGCCATCCACTTCTTATGTCTTCTCTCAGGTCCGTGACTGTATTCTATGACAATATAACCAAAGGAATGATAAATGGACTATGTATTTGTAAATCAAAATCTTCATCAGTCATTCATACCGATTCAGGAGCAGAGAGGTCGTCGGACGTCAGTGTTGTGTGAGATTATATTGATTTGGATAAAATATAAAAGAATGCCTATAATGAATTGTATACCTGCAATGCAAGAACAAAGGAGCAAACCATGTTATTGCTAGAACATCCAGATTGCAGAATAGAGATGATCACAAAGCGACTATATTAACCATAAAACTCTTGAAAGGTTTATCTCATCATACAAAGTATAGCGTCAATCTCTGCAGTAGAATAGGGAATGCAGCAAGAAGATATCACGAGTGCCTACTACTGTGGGGTAGGAATGCCTGTGGTCAGAAGGTTGAACTGAAACAAAGAGGTAGGAAGATGGGACCATCCTGATGAACAACAGTGAAGGAAGGGGAATGAATTAGAATGCAAACACAGGGGCTTGAAATATCAAATGCAGGAAGAAGCCTCCGTACATAGTAGAAGTAGGACACTTTTTTATTTCCTACTCCTAACAAAGCAACAATTAGAAATTATAATGACCAAATGATGTATTGAGATATGTATTTACCTTAATCTGATGATCCATGTAGCTACTATTTTCATGACAACATGTAACCAACACTTGAGGCATACATGAGTTGAAACATAATTATTTGTATATTGACTTGCATTGTGCTTGGTAATCTTGATTCTTGAAAGAAAACTGAAATAAAGAAGAAAATAAGTCTTGGTAAAGCCGACACAAGATGGTGAGATGGCATATGCTTGGACATATGGAAGTAAACTTTAAAACATAGAGCAAGAGATACAATCTGTAGTCCTCAAGAACCGCTTGAATTGCTTGACAATCTGATATAATCATTTTTCCTATTGGGATGTAGTGCATGTCAAATGAAATTGAGAGCTCCAACCCTCCTAGTATCATAACCATCTATGCTTCTTGTACTAATGTTTGAAATATAGAAGAACAAATCAATAAGCACCCATCATTGGGATGCAAACAAAACAAAAATCCATTTATCTATGAATATAATTACAGAAAGCATGACAAAAATAATCAGCAAATCATGTAAGATTTGAGATTTCGCCTTGTAGTGTAACTTGACGGAAACAGACATGTGTGAAGCAAAATCAACAACATGGTGAGATTAATTTGAGATATATAAAAGGGGATTGAGGTGAGCGATTAGTTACCTGCTCATCTGCGAGGTCTTCTTAGGCCCTGGAGAAGGAATAAAGTCGGGGGGTTTCCCCTGATGCATCGATTAGACGCTACGACGATGTATATGGTGGAGGCGCTAGACGGTCGGAGATGGCACCACAGCTTTGATCGACCTGAAGACATCAAAGCCTCCTCCTAATTCACCATGTCCAACACGGATAAAGGAGCGCTCCCGCAAATTGATTTTCCATTGGTGAAACTTTATTAGCAAATCCTCTGGAGCATGGTCACACGACTGATGTGAATACTATGGAACCCAGGAAGAACAACAGAAAAATTGCCAAATTTTGCTTCCCAACATCAGATCGGGAATCCTCACACCTTCCACACAGGCGATGGCTATAAGTTGGCACTGCCGACGATTTCTTTGGGCACGACGCATCGCGTCGGTGGGTTGTTTGTCGTCTCCAAGATCTGAGCCCGCAGCAAGGCACACCACAGGAGGGACCGGGGGATGGGGAGACGGTGGACGACAAAGGTGTGGTGCGCCACGAGGAAACGGAGGCGAAGAGATCGAGACAGAGGGAGAAGAAACACGCCGATAAGGATGCGGCGGTCCTAGACTGACTCCTCTGTTACACACGGTTTTGGGAGTAATTAAAATGCTAGACTGACTCGGTAACCAAAGGCGGAAGAGGAAGGAAGACGTCCATGGTCAGCTTCTCGCGGGTTCTAGTAGTAACTGAAAGCTAATGTGGTTGCTTTGTAAGTTGGTGGGTCCCTCGTGTAAGTCTCTAACAAAACGCTGACGTGGCAGGTGTGCTTAGGTGGATAGGCTACATGTCAATAGAAATAGCATAGTGGGGATGAACTATTTAGGTATTATACAAAATGCTGACATGGTAGGTGTGCTTAGGTGGATAGGATGCATGTCAAGAGAAATAACATAGTGGGGATGAACTATTTAGGTATTATAGATTAGTGATAGTTATTGTCATAATTTTGAATATCCTTTTAATGAACATTACTCTTTTAATGTGGAAAAAAAGTTTAGTATTCAAGTTTCATATGATACTCCCAATATTGTGAATGAGAATAAAATTGCTTATATGGAGAGTAATAAATTCTCTATGCTTTTGGATCATGAAAAGAATGCTTTATGTGATGGTTATATTGATGAATCTATTCATGATGCTACTGAAAATTATTATGAGAGGGGAACTTATGATTTATGATGCTCTTGTTATGTTTCAATTCTTATCTTTTATGCGAGCATCATTGAACTCATCATGCCTAGCTAAAAGGCATTAAAGAAAATTGCTTGTTGGGAGATAAACCAACATTTACCCCTACTGTTTTTGTGTGTTAACATGATTAGGCTACTGTAATAATCATGTTTTATAGCCTTTGTTTCAATAAAGTGCCAAGTAAAGCCTTTGGGATAGTGTGGATGATAGTTGACTTGATTCTGTGCAAAAACAGAAACTTTTGCACTCAGTCCAGGAATTTTAAAAAAACACTGGAACGTGATTTTCATCTGATTTTTTACATATGATTGATATACAACTTTTCCATGTTGTCCTAATGTTTCAGAATTTTTTGAGTTACACAAGTATGGTTGGAGTACAGATTACTATAGACTGTTCTGTTGACAGATTCTGTTTTCAATGCATAGTTTGCTTGTTTTCTAGTTTCTATGGCTTATATTGCTCAATATAAATTGTAGAAATGATGGGGTACAGTAGGAATTGTGTGATAACAGGTATGAATCTTGTCTTTGACAATACCAAAGTCAATGATTTGCCTTTATCATACTAACCCATCTCACGAAGTTCCGTTAAGTTTTGTGTGATTGAAGTTTTCAAGTTTTGGGTGAGATATCGATATGAGGAGAATAAGGAGTGAAAATACCATAAGCTTGGGGATGCCCAAGGCACCCCAAGGTGATATTCAAGGAAGATCCAAGCAACTAAGCTTGGGGATGCCCCGGAAGGCATCCCCTCTTTCGTTTCCAACAAAATCGTAACCTTACTTGAGGCTATATTTTTATTCGTCACATCATATGAGTTTTGCTTGCAGCGTCATTTTAATTTGTTTTGATTTGCTTGCTGTTATTTATAATCTTTTGTATCTTTTATTCCAATAAAAGTGGCAAGGATAGCCTTTACCATGCTTATTTTGCAAGTATATGAGTTGTTGTTTGAAAATAGAAAGTTAGTCGTTGTTGTAAAAATTCCCAAGAAAATTCAGAATGTGATAAAATTTTGAAATTTTTTGCAAAATAAGCTATGATTAATTTTCTACAGTGTGGTAAATTTTCATAATTTTTTAAGTTAAATAAGTCTAGATACTTCTTCATCCATTACAGACTGTCCTGTTTTGGCAAATTGTTGTTATGTTTGCATATGTTTGCTTGTTTAACGATTCAAATTGAGGATAGGAGTATTAAATATGTGGAGGCATTTAGTATGCAATGTTGAATAACAATTTTAGTGATTTTCTACAATAAAGAATGATAAGGTATTGCATTGATTTATACTAACTTATCTCACGAGTTCTTGTTTAGTTTTGCGTGGATGTAGTTTTTAAGATTTAGGGAAACCGTGATATAAAGGAATTAAGGAGACACAAAAGCTCAACCTTGGGAATGCCCAAGGCATCCCAAGTTAATATTTCAAGAAATCTCAAGTATCTAAGCTTGGGGATGCCCTGGTAGGCACCCCACCTTTCTTCTTCAACAATTATCGGTTAGTATCGGTTGAGCCTAAGTTTTTACTTCTTCACATGATGTGTGCTATTCTTGGAATGTCATTTTGTTTTGTTTAGCTTGTTTTTTTAATAAAATACTTAGATCTAAAAAATTAATGAGAGAGAGTCCTCACATAGCTATCCATTGACTTAACTACTCATTTGATCTCCACTTATATCTTTTTGGAGTAGTTTGTCATTCACTCTCGTGCTTCACTTATATACTATGAGTAAATTGTTGAATGAATTGAATGTCATGAAGTTGATGTCCATATCATGCCTAGTAGTAGCTTCACATTGGGTTTAGAAAATGAAATCTTTTGAAGCTTGACAATCACAATATTTGTCATACAAGAAATTCATGAATGATTAGTACAAGGAAGAGAACTTTCACATGAAAATATATTATCTTCGAAATCTTCAATGATTGTGAAGACCCATTAATTATTTTCAAACTTGAGCAAATTAGTTGATGTTGGACAAGGAAGACAACGTAATGAGTTATGTTTGGGTATATTTGCATAGAAGTTATATTGTTATGGATCCTCCAACATGTGGTGTTTTCCTAGGATCTTTTGCTAGCCAAAAATTCGTACATACTACTTGTGCATCCAAAAACCCTTAAACCCAGTTTCTTGCCATGAGCGTCCACCATACCTACCTATGGATTGAATAAGATCCTTCAAGTAAGTTTTCATCGGTGCATAAAGCAATAAAAATTGCTCCTAAATATGTTTGATCTTTTATTGTAAGGGAAAATTGAGCGTTGTATGAACTTGTGATTGCAAAGTAATAAACGACGGACTGCATAATAAAGATTTCTATCATAAGGGGCAATATAATGTGACGTTCCGTTGTATTAAGAGCTTGGGCATCCAAATAAAAAGCACATGACAACCTCTGCTTCCCTCTGCGAAGGGCCTATCTTTTACTTTTCAGTATTACTTTTATGAAAGAGTCAATAGAATATATTCTCATTTCAACATCAATTATTCTCTAGTTGGCAAGCATCATGTGGTGGGGAAAGATCTAGGAACATATGACCAGTCAAATATATTTGATCATGATTTATTATTGTTGACAATTATCTCTATCATAAATGAGTTGGGAGGCAAAATATAAGCCCCTATCTTTCTTTGTGTTTGATGGATGCCATTTGTTCTAAAAATATGCTTTGAGTACTAGCCATCATAGAAGACTATATGATGATAGAGTATGTGAAGCTCTTTTAGACTCTGTTGAATAAGTTGAATTACAATTGCATGGTGACTAAGAATATAGGTTGTTGAGTTTCAAGAGAATTCATTGTTTGAACCTTAACATGTGAATTGGTTGCTACTTTAACATGATAAGTTCTATGAGAAAGAATTGTTGTTATGATGCTAGGAAAAGTGATTGAAATTATCATTAATCAAACTTGTGCACTTTGCTAGCATTCACACTTCACAAATTATTTCTTTTATCATTTACCTACTCGAGGATGAGTAGGAATTAAGCTTGAGGATGCTGATACGTCTCCAACGTATCTATAATTTATGAAGTATTCATGCTGTTATATTATCATTCTTGGATGTTTTACAATCATTTTATAGCAACTTTATATCTTTTTTGGGACTAACCTATTGACATAGTGCCCAATGCCAGTTGTTGTTTCTTGCTTGTTTTTTACTTCACAGGAAATCATATATCAAAAGGAGTCCAAACGCAGCAAAAAAAATTGGAGAAGTTTTTTGGACCAGAAGACCCAGGATGGGCTAAAAAGTACCAGAGGAAGGCCCGAGGTGGGCACAACTCACCTAGGCGCGCCCAGGGGGGTTGTGCCCCCCTCGGTGACCTCCCGCACCGCCTCTTTGCCCTATAAATTGCCAAATATTCTAAAAATCCTTGTGGTAACCCTAGATCAGAAGTTTCGCCGCCGCAAGCCTCTATAGCCATGAAAACCCAATCTAGACCCTGTTCTGGCACTCCGCCGGAGGGGGAAATCATCACCGATGGCCATCTTCATCATCCCGGCGGCCACCATGATGAGGAGGGAGTAGTCCACCCTTGGGGCTGAGGGTTTGTACTAGTAGCTATTTTTTAATCTCTCTCTCTCTCTCATGTTCTTGAGATGTCACGATCTTGATGTATCGCGGGCTTTGTTAATTTAGTTGCATCATACTCCCTCCGTTCCTTGATATAAGGTGTATAGATTTTTGAGAAAAGATCCAAAATATAAGGTGCATTGCGTTGCACCACTCGTTTGGATAATTTTTTTAGGGATTTGATTACATTTACTTATATTATGCAAGCTGCTGTATTTTGTTATCTCAATTAGTCAGGTGTAATCTCGCCCAAAACTTGTGAAATTTTCACTCCACGTGTGTTCTTTAATTTGCGTGCCAAAAACTATACACCCTATATTTAGGAACGGAGGGAGTATGGTGCTTTCCCCTCTCTATCTTGTTGTGAATTGAGTCCCTTTGAGATTTTGTTTTATCGGATTGAATACTTTTATGGATCTGAGAGCACTTGATGTATGTCTTGCTATGAATACCCGTGGTAACAATGGGGTATCATATTGATTCACTTGATATGTGTTTTGGCACTCAATTCGCGGATTCCCGAGGTGACATTGGGGTAATCTATGCATAGGGGTTAATGCACGTTCTCGTATTTGTTTCTCCGATAGAAATCTTGGGGCACTCTTTGAGATTCTTTGTGTTGGATTGAGTATTATGAATCTGAAATTCTTTGATGCATATCGTATAATCAACTCACGGATACTCGTGGTGACATTGGAGTATCTAGGTGACATTAGAGTTGGTTGATGTGTATCATATGGTGTTATTTTAGTACGAACTCTTGGTTAGATCGATCGAAAAGAATAGCTTGCTGTTATTTTAGTACAAACTCTAGGATAGATTGATCGGAAAGAATAGCTTTGAGGTGGTTTCGTACCCTACAAACAATTTCTTTTTATGTTCTCCGCTAGATAGGAACTTTGGAGTGATTCTTTATTGCACGTTGAGGGATGGTTATATGATCCAATTATATTAGCACTGAGATTGCACTAACGAAAGTACGGACCCTAGGCCTCATTTTCAAGCATTGCAATACCGTTTGTGCTCTATTCTATCAATTGCTAACTTGTTGTTTTCTATTGTTCCTCTACAAAAATTAATATCTACTATCATTACTAAACTTTTATCACCATCTCTTCGCTGAACTAGTGCACCTATACAAATTACCATTGTATTTGGTGTGTTGGAGACACAAGAGACTCTTTGTTATTTGGTTGCAGGGTTGTTTGAGAGAGACTATCTTCATCCTACGCCTACTACGGATTGATAAACCTTACATCATCCACTTGAGGGAAATTTGCTACTGTCCTACAGAACTCTGTGCTTGGAGGCCCAACATGAGTCTACAAGAACAAGTTGTGTAGTAGACATCAAAGTTAAGGATTTCATAAGTGTTCAAAGGCTTCTACACAATCATTATCAAAAACAAATGGAACATCCTTTTGTAAAAGATTTGTAAGAAGCCTAGAAATTTTGGAGAAGTCTTTAATAAACCTCCTATAGAAACCAGCATGACCAATGAAACTATGAATACCTTTAATACCTTTAGGACATGACATTTCCTCAATTGCATCAGCTTTAGCTTTATCCACCTCAATACGTCGTTCAGAAATTTTATTCCCCAAGACGATACCTTCATTAACCATAAAGTGGCACTTCTCCCAATTCAAGACAAGATTAGTTTGCTCACATCTCTGCAAATCTCGATCAAGGTTGCTTAAGCAATCATCAAAAGAAGTTTTGTAAATAGAAAAATCATCCATGAAAACCTCAACAATCTTTTCACAATAATCGGAGAATATAGCAGTTGTACCTCTTTGAAAGGTAGCAGGTGCATTGCATAAACCAAAAGGCATACGTCTATAAGCATACGTTCTAAAAGGGCAATAAAGGTGGTTTTCTCTTGATCAGGTTGTGAACAGGTATTTGAGAAAAACCAGAATATCCATCAAGGAAGGAAAAGTGTATGTGCTTAGATAGTCTTTCTAGCATTTGATCAATAAAAGGCAAAGGGTAATGATCTTTTCTAGTTGCTTTATTTAATTTTCTAAAATCAATTACCATTCTGTAGCCGATAGCAATTATTTGTGGAACGCGTTCATTTTTATCGTTAGGAACAATAGTAATACCTCCCTTCTTAGGGACACAATTAATGAGACTTACCCATCTACTATCAGCTATGGGATATATTATACCTGCTTCAAGAAGCTTTAATATCTCAGTTCTTACCACTTCTTTCATCTTAGGATTCAAACGGTGTTGGTGATCAACAATGGGTTTAGCATCAGGTTCCATATTAATCTTATGCTGACATAGAGTGGGACTAATGCTCTTAAGATCATCAAGAGTATACCCAATAGCAGCTCGGTGCTTCTTCAAAATTTTCAACAATCTTCCTTCTTCATGTTCTAAAAGGTTAGCACTAATAATAACAGGATATATCTTTTCCTCATCAAGGTAAGCATATTTCGAAGTGTCTCGCAATTGTTTTAATTCAAACACATGATCACCCTTAGGTGGAGGAGGACGTCCTAGAGTTTCAATAGGCAAATTGTGTTTGAGCAGAGGTCGTTGTTCAAACAAGATTTTATCTATTTCATTTCTTTCATGCATATGGATATTATTTTCATGGTCTAGCAAATATTGTTCTAGTGGAGCAGGAGGAGGCACGGCAATAGAAGCAAGACCAATTATTTCATTCGTACTAGGTAATTCTTTCTTATGATGTTTTCTACTAAACTTAGAAAAATTAAACTCGTGAGACTCATCACCAAAACTAACACCGACAGTTTGTTTCTCACAATCTATTTTAGCATTAACGGTATTCAAGAAAGGTCTATCAAAAATAATGGGACATAAGTCATCTTGTGGGGAACCAAGAACTAGAAAATCATTTGGGTATTTTACCTTCCCACTCAAGACTTCAACATCTCTAACAATCCCAAGTGGTGTGATGGTGTCTCTATTAGCAAGTTTAATGGTAACATCTATGTCTTCTATTTCAGCGGGTGCTATATCATCCATAATTTCTTGATATAAGGTAAAATGAATAGCACTCACGCTAGCATCCAAGTCACATAAACCATGATAACAATGATCTCTTATTTTGACTGATACAACACGCATGCCAACAACAGGTCTATCTTTATCTTTTTCATCGGGTTTGGCAATTCTAGCAGCTTCATCACAGAAGTAAATAACATGCCCATCAATATTTTCTACCAAGAGATCTTTAACCATAGCAACACTAGGTTCTGCTTTGATTTGTTCTGAAGGTCTAGGTGCTTTGATATTACTTTTGTGGACCATAGTTGAAACCTTAGATGTTCCTTTATCCTAACAGGGAAAGGTGGTATTTCAATATAAGTAGTAGGAACAACTAGATCAACATTGTAAATAATAGTTTCTTCTTTAGCTATTACTGGTTTTTTAATTTATTCTTCAATAGGGGGATTATATTTAAACCACTTCTCCTTAGGGAGATCAACATGGGTAGCAAATGATTCACAAAAGAGGCTACTATCTCAGAGTCAAGTTCATATTTAGTGCTAAACTTGTGAAAGGCATCGGTATTCATAAAAGATCTAAGACAATCAAACTTAAGCTTAATACCTGACTCTTTACATTCATCTAGTTCCCAATCTTTAGAGTTGCGTTTAATTCTTCCTAAAAGATCCCACCTGAATTCAATAGTCTTCTTCATAAAAGAACCAGCACAAGAAGTATCGAGCATGGATTGATCATCATGAGAAAGCCGAGCATCAAAAATCTGGATAATAATTTCTCTTGAGAGCTCGTGATTGGGGTATGAATATAACATTGACTTAAGCCTTCCCCAAGCTAGAGAGATACTTTCTCCTTCACGAGGCCAAAAATTATATATGTAATTCCGATCACGATGAACTAGATGCATAGGATAAAAAATTTGGTGAAATTCCAATTTCAATCAATTCCAGTTCCAAGATCCAATATCATTAGATAGCATATAATGTGACAATGCTTTTCTCTTCAAAGATAAAGGGAAAACCTTCTTCTTGGCTTCATCTCCGGGTAAACCTGCAAGCTTAAATAATCCACAAATTTCATCCACATATATCAAGTGCATATCAGGATGTTCGGTTTTGTCTCCTGCATAAGGATTAGCTAGCAGTTGTTCTATCATACCCGAAGGAATTTCATAACCAATATTTTTAGTAGGTGCGGTAGGTTGAGGGCAACTAATTATGGTTCCGTTCGAAGTGAAGATACCCCGAACAAACCCCTCAAAAGATGGTTCTCCATAGTAACAAGTAACAATAAATTTCAGCACGTAGTAATAATTTTTCCTTGCCAATTTCCACTTACCAAGAGCGCTTCACTCCCCGGCAACGGCGCCAGGAAAGAGTCTTGATGACCCACAAGTATAGGGGATCAATCCTAGTCCTTTTGATAAGTAAGAGTGTCGAACCCAACGAGGAGCAGAAGGAAATGACAAGTGGTTTTCAGCAAAGTAATTTCTGCAAGCACTAAAGTTGTCGGTAACGAGTAGTTTGATAGCAAGATAATTTGTAGTAAGTAACGGTAATGGTAAATAAAGTGCAGTAAGGTAGACCAATCCTTTGGTGGCAAAGGACAGGCAAAAACGGTTTCTTATAATAGGCAAAGCGTTCTTGAGGGTACACGAGAATTTCATCTAGTCACTTCCACCATGTTGGTTTGATTCGTGTTCGCTACTCTGATAATTTGGTATGTGGGTGGATCAGTGCTTAGGTGTTGTTCTTACTTGAGCAAACCTCCTACTTATGATTAACCCCCTCGCAAGCATCCACAACTACGGGAAAAGTGTTAAGATAAAATCTAACCATAGCATTAAATTTTGGATCTAAATTAGTCCCTTAGATGCAGCGCATAAACTAGGGTTTAAGCTTCTGTCACTCTAGCAACCCATCATCTAATAACTACTCCACAATGCATTCCCTTAGGCCCAAATATGGTGAAGTGCCATGTAATCGACGTTCACATGACACCACTAAGGGAATCATAGCATACATATCATCAAAATATCAAACACATACCAAGTTCACATGATTACTTGCAAAAAGATTTCTTCCGTGACCTCAAGAAAAAAAATAACTACTCACAAATGATAATCATTCTCAAGATCAGAGGGGTATTAAATAACATAATGGATCTAAACATATAATCTTCCACCAAATAAACCACTAATCTACTACAAGATGTAATCAACACTACTAGTAAACCACAGGTACCAATCTGAGGTTCCGGTACAAAGATTGAACACAATAGATGAACTAGGGTTTGAGAGGAGATGGTGATGTTGAAGATGTCGATGGAGATTGCCCTTCCAAAGATGAGAGGATTGTTGGTGATGACGATGACAATGATTTTCCCTCCGGGAGGGAAGTTTCCTGGCGGAATCACTCTGCCGGAGGGCAAAAGTGCTCCTGCCCAAGTTCCGCCTCGAGACGGCGGTGCTCCATCCCGAAAGTCCTCCCCTTATTTTTTTTTCTATGTCAAAATGACTTATATACAAGAAGAGGGGCACCAGAGGTGGGCCGAGGAGGGCACAACCCATCAGGGCGCGCCTGGGGGGGCTGGCGCGCCCAGGTGGGTGTGCCCACCTGGTGGGCCTCCTCCGGTAGTTATTTGCTCAAGTATTTTTCTTTTATTCCAAAACAATTCTCCGTAAGGTTTCAGCTCATTTGGAGATGTGCATAATAGGTAACTCTGACGTAGCTTTTTCATGTCCAGAATTCTAGTTGTCGGTATTCTCCCTCTTTGTGTAAACCTTGCATATTATGAGAGAAAAGGCATTAGAATTACTCCAAAAAGCATTATTATGCATAAAAACATAGTAAATAATAGTAGGTAAACATGATGCAAAATGGACGTATCATACCTTCGTCGATGTCATGGTCGTGTGCCGCGCGCAGCTCGGCCTGGACGAGGACGACCGGGTTTCACCATCGCGGGCCATGCCTCGATCCACGCCCACGTCTGTGGGAGGTGGCAGCGATGCCAACAGCAGTGGGGGCCTCCGCTTTCCTAAGCTAGAGCCAGGGACACTAGGGACGAGCTCGCGCAGCGGCGGCCTGCGCATCCCAAAGCTGGAGCCGGGGATGAGCTCCCGTGGCGCCCCCTGCTAGTCCCAAAGCCCGACTCGGGGATGAGCTCGTTCAGCCCCCTGCTCATGCCCAAGCCCGAGCCTGGGATGGGCTCTGGCGGTTTCCTGCTCATGCCGAAGCCGAGCCGCCGCTGCTAGCAGAGTATAGGAGGGCGGTGGTCAACGAGCTCGGTGACCGTGCAGACCTGCCGAGGCTCCTCCTGGTGTTGCGTGAATCGATGAAGGGGCCGCAACCCCACCCCAATGACCCGGTCGACACTCCGGGGCTGCAACAGGCGGTCATCGCCTCGATGGTCGACATCACCATCGACCTCGTGAGCGAGGACGATGATGACGGCAAGCAGGAGGAGAACAAGGAGGAGGGCTCCTCCGGCGGCAGCAGCGGGTCCGATGTGGATGACGACGATTGGTAGATTAGGTTTATGAACTAGCTTTATTTTGTCAGTAGCTATGTTTAGGGTTTATGTTTGTAAAAATTATAAACTTCAAATGAAATTTGTGTTGTTTGCATGTTTGAATGTCCAACTTTTGCCAAGTTTGCATGTCCATGACAAGTGGCGACCCACATTTCATTAATTTTGTTAAAATAATGGGGGTTGCTACGCTCGGTCGGCGGATCGTTTTAAAAGATCCGTCGCCTCACAAGCCATCAGATTTAACACAATCTAGTCGCTAAACATGCTCTTCTACCTTTGCAACAAAGGCCTTGTTGCAGAAACAACATTTCCATAGAGGTTGTGTTGCGGATACTTTTTTTGCAACATAGGTTGTGTTGCGGATTTTATTTTATTTTGCAACATAGGTTGTGTTGCAGAATTTTTTTTTATGCAATATAGGTCGTGTTGCAGAATTTTTTCTGTCTTTCTTTCTTTTCGCAACAAGGGTGATGTTGTGGAAGAAGTTTTGCAACATAGGTAATGTTGCAGAAAATTTTGCAAATGAAAAAAGTGTGCAGAAGTTGTTGCCTGCGTAGAGCGCGCTGCTGCCAACCGCAACAGAGCAGTAGCACCACTGTCCCTGCTGTAGTAGAAGCACGCCGCTATGGGGGAGCGCATCAACGCGACGGGGCACCACCACCACCGCCCACCAATGCGACGGGGCACCACCGCCGCCGCCCACCACCGCATCCCTCCCTTAATTTCGCCCCTGCGGGAATGGGGGAAATTTGTAGATCTAGAGGGGAAAGGATGCACACCTGGTGCTTGTGCAGCCATCAACGACCTCAGATCGCGTCGTCATCGTCCAGCGCGGCTGGTCTGCCGCGGTCGACGGCTGGTCTGCCGCGGTCGCCTAGCCGCCGTCGACCATCCAGCCACCGCCTTCATCCCAGCCGCACGGTGCTCTGCCTCTCTCCTGCTGGATCTAACCACCACGGAGATTTGAAACATGCTCTCGGTTGTAGAAAGCTTTTCTGACACGACAGCTGAGCTACAGACCTGTGCACGTGGGTGCGGGGTGCTATCGGTCGTTGGATCAAAAGACAGTCCAACAAACACAGAGCCGGCGGACGTGGGTGCGAGATCGGCCGACAGAAGGTAAGTTTTTCCCTAAAATAATTGGGTGTTTCCAATCTAACAATGCCAAATTTTGAAACTTATTGTATAGCAAACTTGTTGTATTGCAAGTTAATGATTTTTCCCACAAACTAGTGCACATAAGATGGCTCCATGCAAAGGCATTTCAATTTTGAGGCTTCTTTCTTCATTTTCTTTGTTTTTCTAAATGGGTCAAACTTGCAATGTTGACCATTCATACAAAATGGTTTGGAATTTCAACTTCGTTTGTCCCAAGTTCATGCACCACCAACATTATAGCATAAAACGATTTTTGGCAATTTTCATAACCAAACTACATCACTCTTGTAGTTCAAATTTGGGCAATTTCCAATAATTCACTAAAACTCAACTAAGTGGATGGAACAAGGCAATATTACTCTGAAATGACTGAAACTTGGTTAGTGGCCATCCAATGTGGCCTACTCTTTGATGAAAAATTAAATGGCACAAATTTCAAAATTATTTGAGGCACTTCTAAAAAAGGTGATTTATGGGAATTTCAAATACTAGGCAACATTCAGACCCCCAGCGGTGTACTCCACTACAAAAAGGTGATTTATGGGAATTTCAAATACTAGGCAAGAAAACATTCAGACCCCCAGCGGTGTACTCCACTACATATACAAAATCGACAGTTATAAAACACATTTACACACTAGGTCAGTTGACGCTTGCGCTGCTCTATAAGCGGGTGGTCTCAAGTTCGAGTCCCCTTCCTATAGCACATAATAATAAGCCACCTTTTTATCACGCATTATATGCGCGGAGCCTACCTACGATCACGCATCAGTGCACAAGTAACGGTCAAAGACTTTGACAAGACGACAAACCCCCGTTCGGGCTTTTGTAAGGATGCACCACGCGATAGAGGGGAAAAGTGAGGACTGCAAAGGAGCATGGGCAAAACTGAGGACTAAACAATGAGAGCCATCAAAATAGAAATCCCATGAAGAAAAGGTGCCAGGATGGACCACGCGATAGAGGGGAAAAGTGAGGACTGCAAACGAGCATGGGCAAAACTGAGGACTAAACAATGAGAGCCATCAAAATAGAAATCCCATGAAGAAAAGGTGCCCCTGCTACAAATCTACTCCTATCCTGTGAAACACGCATTTAAAAAACAAGCCCCATGCAAGCAAAAAAGGTAATGTGCTTTAGGTTTTGACAACACTTCCTTTAAGAGTACAGCTGATCGGTGGCAATATACGAACAAAACATGGTCAGATTGAACACCCCGAATTTTCTATATCCGTATAATTAGAACCCACGAGAGTACTTATGAAATTTCCATCAAACTTAGAAGTTTGATTTCCGTTTTAAATTTCACTAGATCTTGTTCTCGTATCATCAGCAGCACCTTGGGTTTCATCTGCATCCTCATCCTCGGCTGCATCTGTAGATTCTTCAGTACTCGTTGTGGCATGGCTGGTGTAGTTACTAGTTTCTGTCGCATTATCCTCAGTATGTTTATCCATCATCCCAGACAGAGCCAATTTCGGAGACCACTCAAGGACATCATCAATTATATTAGAAACCTTCTTTTGGTACCTGACGACAGAGAAAAATAGAAGGTTATGCAACTGGATTTCAAGCCCTCCGTTACCAGGGTCCGGTGCCTCCCTGGCAACACACGACTAGTTATAATTCACGGCAAGAACAACATCTATACTGATAGTATTCTCTTTGACAGGAAAATATACACTTTTACTAGTATATAAATTCTAGTTGAACACAGTGACCCAATACAGGTGCAAACCAAACATGTGATTCCTCTATTCTGGGAACAAACTGTGGACTGTCGAAATAACAATTGCATAGGAGCTATCTTGAAAGTTTAACTGCATATGTGCCAAAAAATGGAAGGCAGGTGCCTGGAATATATTGCTGAATGCAGAGGAGGCATGCTTGATAGAACACTTCATTGACCGAGTTCATCGCTCAGGTGACACAAAGGCATGAGATAGGAAAATGTATTATAGAAAAGAAATTACCTCGCTCTAGCTGCTTCATCTGGAGCGTGATGTCTAAGCAGCAATATCACCAATAAGGCAACAGTAGCATAGAAAAGTCTTGACGTCCACTTTGGTTGCTCTCCCTCATCCTTCACAGGCCAAAACCGAACGAGTTCTCTAAATGTGGTCTCCTCTGCATTTATATTGGGGAAGAACCACACCCGTTTTCCAAGAAGAACCCATAGTACGCCAAAGATGGCAGCTCTTACTGCAATTCCATCGAATATGTAAACAAATATCATCATTCCCAAATTAGAGCATCTAACAAAGCAATGCAAGTGGGTATGTGGGATAATCCCACCACATAAAATAGTATGGCAATAGAAGCAATATAAGCATGCACCAGCACTAGTAACAGCCGGCTGGTAAAAATGTTTGCCTGAAACCGCGTCACTTAACAATTCCTAGTGCCGAATTTCTTATGTTCTCTCACTAAGGAATATATGAAATGAAGATATTGTACATGAAGAAACAAAAATATGTTCAAACTTTATCATGTACGTACAACACAAAAGAAGAAACCCAATCCAAAGGAGAAACGGAACCTAGGCTAGGCAGCCCCTAGGGCAGGCTAGGTAGAAGCCCTTTATAACAGTGCCTGGCAGGTATAGAGTTATGGCGACCTGCCTACTGTTATTTTGAATAAATTTGCAGCTCTATGTCAATCATGCAAATAGATGTGCAGCAGTGCCAGCTGAGACATTTAATTCTACTCTGGACGGTGCCACCAACAGGCATACTTAAAGTTTCGCAAGCAACATGCAAAATCAAATGTTAGATACTCCCATAGCAACTTAACTATGCATCTGTGAAACTGATATACAAGACTTTGCCTTTACAAAAAATACTAAATAATGGCATATTATTCATGAATGCAACACGGAGAATGTGCATTTTTAATGCATAACTAGCAATACACGCAACTCAGACTGCTAGGGCTAACTGCCACTACAAAACCAGAAGATGGCAAATATGAGAGAGATTCAGGAAGGGAATCTTACATAAAAGCAGGGACACAATGAACAGTAAAGCTCCAGCGCAAGAGTACAGTACCACAATCTTGCATTGGTATGGGTAAACTGGAAATAAGCAGACTGCCAACGCAAAGACAGGCCAGATAAATGAAAGAATCGTCTGCCACAAGGTCCGTCTTTTGAGAAACATCCAAGCGTAAAAACCATCATTTTCAGTGAATACTTGTTCCTGTAAGTACAAATGAAGCTTTAGTTCAATAGGAACAAACCCACAAAAAGGATAATAACCTGAAAGCAACAATCTGTAGTAGCCCTTTATTACACCACAACAAGAAAGTGAAATGCATTCGCTACACATAAATGATAAAAAGCCAGACAATATAGGAAATCTGCTGGTTCAGACTTGTATTGTTTCACTTCATAGGCTGATAGTGTCATTATCTTACTTGCTACATGCATCTGGAACAGACAAGGTAATGAACCTCCTACTCATACAAAAAAAACGCTTGACATCACCAAAAAAGTGAAATGCATTTGCTACACACAAATTGTTAAAAAGTAAGGTGCAAAAAAACATAGGTTCAAAAGCCAGACAATGAAGCACATCTTCTGGTTATAAGACTGGTATTGTTTCACCCTATGAAGTACCGATACGGGCATACGGGGACATGGACACGGCGATACAGCCATACGGGGACACAGGATATAGCAATTTATAGAAACAGCTACAATGCAATATGGAGAGTACGTACATAAATAATAAAATAATGCTACGTGATGAAGACAATATAATAGTTTGAAGATGTGAGATACGGAGAAGAGATCAAAATACCATGACGTATGGTGAGGCCACTAGCACAAGGATAAAAGGATGCAGCGCATATAACAGCCACAGGTCAACACATACATCAGAAGTTCAGAACAGAGGAGCGGAATGGAGAAACAGAACACATAGCTGCACTGAAGCTGGACGAAAACTCACAGTTCAGGAGGCAGAGGTGGCACTTAAGCTGGAGGGGAAGGCCATCT
>NC_041391.1:386362244-386363682 GCF_002162155.2 Triticum dicoccoides
CCCTCGCTCTCGAAAACTCACAGATCAGGAGCCGGAGGTCGCACTGAAGCTGCCCCGCTTATCCTTCCCAACCGCCCCTGTTTATGGCTGCACCCTTGCTCACGACGTATCAGCGGCGTACCGGAGGCGTGTCCGGAATATTCTCTTCTCTTTTAATAAGAGAAGGTGGGATACTTGGGGGATTAGCTTATCCATGTATCGCCGGCGTTTTATACGCAGACACGGCAGACTTGGCCATATCGGTGCTTCGGTTTCACCTTTCATAGGCTGACACAATCGTTACCTCACATGAACACATGCATCAATTGGAAAGGACAAGGTAATGGTCCTCTAAATCATACAAATAAACTCACTTGACACCGAAAAATGATGATAAGAATATGAATGCAATATAAACGATTGCTTTCTTTAATAACACTAAAAACAACTTTAGGAACATCCACACACTGGGAATATTAACTGTATAGGCTACATTATACAGGAGACAGTAGTAACCACTAATAAGAACAACTAGATGTCATATGATAAAGCATTCTTCCTAAGCAGCACATAAAGTTACCTGATGTATCTCCAAATGAGCAGGCCAGGATGATAACTTTTTCTTTCCTGGTCTCACAGTTTTCCAAACTCGGTCACACCTTATTACGAGGTTCTTGATAAGCAAAGTGTTGACAATATCTTCAGCTTCCATATCTTTATCCGGCCCTAAAATTTCCCCAACTTCTGGATGATTCTTGATGAAGGTAGTAAAATCTTTTCCACGAAAATACTCAACACGAGTTTCTTGCATCACAGCCCATCTCGATTCCAGCTGCTTGTTATCCCGAACCTTCTCAGCAAACAATTGATACACATCTTTCTTTGGAGCTGGCTCCTCCTATACAGCAAAATGTTATTTTTATCACTATTAACCATTAGGGAAGAACATGTCTAGAATGTGTCAAAAATCTTGCAGTCTTACATACAAAATAATATGGATGACCATACTATCAAATCTAGGTGATCCAAAAAGTATCCTGTCTGCTCTCAGGTAATCAGGTGTAAGCAAATAATGGCAAACAAACGAGGTATCCTCTGTGAGGATCCACTCATGTGGAGGTCCATAGGTAGAATATATCACACACCGCAGTGAAGAAGTGAAGTGGAGGCTACAAGAGTGAACACACCCTAGCAGCTGGAACACGGTACTTCAAGGCCACGGCACAACAAAGTCCCCCAAAAATCCCAATTTGTGAAGGACAAACAGAAATCTTTTAGCCACCAGTGCATCCACGGAAGCAACTAGACAGACCGAGCACTTGGCCGGATCTACCATAAAATTCTGTGAGAAGGCCCAAAGCTGTCCAATTTGTAAGAAGACGCCCTTATACCCTTCTTACAATTATTTCGTTAGACCACACCGAGCACTCCAACCAACATTACAGAATGAATCTAAGGT
>NC_041391.1:386363987-386368378 GCF_002162155.2 Triticum dicoccoides
AAATAAGTGCACATCAGAACAGCATCTTAACTAAATGTACGATGCAAGGAACAGACCTGGGAACAGGCACGGGAGGAGCGGGAGCCGGGGGCCTTCTTCCCCTTTTCCTTCTCCGCCGCCTTGGCGGCCGTCGCCTTGGCGCCCTTCCCTGCCATCTTCGCCGCCCCGACCCGCAACGCTGGAGAGACGGCGAAACCCTAGCCCGTGACGGAACCAGGCCAAGGGACTGGGTCGAAATCCGGATCTCACGTCCGATTCGAGAAATTTCGCCTTTCGCCGGTTTTTCTGCGCACCTCCCTTCTATTCCTGACGTGACGAGTTTTTTTCTTTTTGACAAACACCTGACGTCAACGAGTAGAAGCGAGAAACTCTCCGAGGATTTTGTGGCAAAAAAAAAGGACAAAGCGAAATTAATACTACTACTTCCTCCAATCCCATTTAATTGAGGCCACCGCCATTTTGCAAAAAAGAAACAAAAAAAATCCATTCCCTCAGCATTGACATCGACACTCCCCTTCATTCTCCTCGACATCGACACCCACTCCCCTCCATTTTCTCCTCCATTCCGCTCCAGTGAACTTCTTCACGCTCCGGCGATTCTCCACCATCCCCTGGCGTTCCCGGCTCCACCGTCTCCCTGGCTTTTGGCTCCATCGTCCTCAGCATTCCTCGGCTCTGTCGTTCCCTAACCCTACCGTCCTCTGGCATCACCTAAGGCAAAAAAAAACATTTTTTTTCGAAGCGACAAGGAATCGTCGGACCTAGTGGCTACCACGTTGGATCTGCGTGCGGCGGTGCTAGATCTGGTGTCGGCCGCAACGAGTCAACATGGAGCCGTCGGTAAGACATGCGACTCCTACACCTTCCCCACCGTGCATCCTCTCTCTCTCATCTCTCTCTCTCTCTCACTCTCGCTCTTGGATAATGTGGTATATACTCATCAGCATATGTTCTTATTTGTAGTTTTAGTACTCCTCGTTGAGTAGATGTTCTCCCTGCCATGTAGATGCAGTAGATGTAGTCCCTATCTATAGATGCAGTATACTTGTTCATTTATTGCTCCATTAGATCCAGTAGATGTTCTTGTTCTTGGTTGTAGATGTTGTTGATGTTCTTGTCCATTTCTCACTCCATTATATACAGTAGACTTATTCATTTCTTACTCCATTAGTTGCAGCAAGTACTGTTGCAAGAGTACTTGGGTAATGCAGTAGTAGGGGCGTGTTTTTTCGTGAAATGGGTGTTGCATGCTTGGCCTGGACCATCCCTAAAACTCGCCTGATAAGTGTTTGGATGTTGGCCTGAGAAAGTAAACATTTGCCTGACATGGTTGTTCTTGGATGTGTGATTAGCTTGGCCTATATATAAAAAGAAAATGAAAGAAGCTGACATTGTCATTAACCTGTGCCAGGCATCCCATCTCTTGCGCCTGGTCAGCAGCGTGGCCTAACCACGAGCCATGAGCAAAATGTCCTTCGTGTGAGTATTTCTTAATCACTAAAAGACAAAGTAATAACCTAGGCAAGAACCAAACACACATACATCAGGCTAGCATTGTTAGGCAAAAAACGTCCATCATTCTCAGCCTCCGCCAAGGCACTACTTTTTCCCAGGCATGGTGTTTAAGTATCTAACCAAGCAGACCCTAGATGCAGTACTCCTATTGTTTGTAGATGTATATAGAGTATTGTCTGTAGATGCAGTTACTTTGGTAATGCAGTACATGCAACAAGTATTGTTGCAACAAGTACTATTGCAGCAAAAGAGTAGATTATATCTAGGTGTACACTCTGCAAATGTATAAGTACACTTAGATGACCATTTGAAGTAGTACTCCTACTATTCGATAGATGTTGTAAGATTTCTCTAATGTTTGTATTAAATTCCTTTGTTGTTAGATGCACTTAGATGATCACGTGAAAAAAATTACTAATGTTTGGAGTAAAATTTACTGCAATTATGAATGAAATCTGTAAATTGAGTGTGCATTTGCAGTTACTGACTTATTACTTATTGCTCCTTCAAATGGAGTATTATATATACATTTGCAGTACTCCTGTAAATGGAGTATATCTGTACTTGCATTTGGAGTAGATGACATTTGTAAATAGTCTATACATTTGTGCATTTGGAGTAAATGACCATTTGTCTTTTGGTATGACCTATAAATGTATAGTGTAAGCATCTGTAGATGGCCATTTGAGTAGATGTAGACTAGATGGAGTACATTATTTTGTTCATCTGCATATATTCGCCATATATATGAAGACTGTATTATTAACTCCGCCTATGTCTTCTAGGCATAGCCGGTCCCAAGCCCGGGTAAAGGAGGAGGGTTGTGATAGGCTTGGCGAGCCAACGTAAAAACTAGCCAGTCCCATAGGTATGAAACCCATTTGAGCGAGAATAGTACTAGGATGGGTGACCTCCTAGGAAGTCCTCGTGAAAGGGTTTCATATCTAAGGGTTGTGATAGGCTTGGCGAGCCAACGTAAAAACTAGCCAGTCTTTTGGGTATGAAACCCATTTGGGCGAGAGTAGTACTAGGATGGGTGACCTCCTGGGAAGTCCTCATGAAAGGGTTTCATATCTAGCCTACCCCAACTTGTTTGGGATAAAAGGCTTCGTAAGTCATATGAAGACTGTATTATTATTTAGTGTATTTGAAGTTGATGCAAAAGATGTAGACTAGATGGAGTATAGGGTAGACTATTCAATTTGTAACAGTAGATACAATAAATACAGTAGATGCACTACAAATTCCTTTAGTGATCTCCTTAGTGATGGGGTACAGAGTTCATTTCAAAGTACTCCATCCATAATCTCCTTTAGTGATCAACTATAATCTCAAAGGTTTTCTGATAGAGTTCACCATCACATTTTAGAGCTATAGGTAACCTTCCCTCACTCTGCATTCTTGCTTTGTCCATGTGTGGTATCTTGTAATCCATACCTCCTTGATCTTTCATAACCTCCACCATGCATGACTGCAACATTGTAAACACTCTGGCCAGTTTCTACATATCATTGATGTCTACTACACAACCTTCTTCTCGTAGACGTTGTTGGGCCTCCAAGTGCAGAGGTTTGTAAGACAGTAGTAAATTTTCCTCAAGTGGATGACCTAACGTTTATCAATCCGTGGGAGGCGTAAGATGAAGATGGTCTCTCTCAAGCAACCCTCCAACCAAATAACAAAGAGTCTCTTGTGTCCCCAACACACCCAATACAATGTTAAATTGTATAGGTGCACTAGTCCGGCGAAGAGATGGCGATACAAGTGCAATATGGATGGTAGATATAGGTTTTTGTAATCTGAAAAATATAAAAACAGCAAGGTAACAAGTGATAAAAGTGAGCGTAAACGGTATTGCAATGCTAGGAAACAAGGCCTAGGGTTCATACTTTCACTAGTGCAAGTTCTCTCAACAATAATAACATAACTGGATCATATAACTATCCCTCAACATGCAACAAAGAGTCACTCCAAAGTCACTAATAGCAAAGAACAAACGAAGAGATTATTGTAGGGTACGAAACCACCTCAAAGTTATCCTTTCCGATCGATCTATTCAAGAGTCTGTAGTAAAATAACATAAAGCTATTCCTTCTGTTCGATCTATCATAGAGTTCGTACTAAAATAACACCTTAAGACACAAATCAACCAAAACCCTAATGTCACCTAGATACTCCAATGCCACCTCAAGTATCTGTGGGCATGATTATACGATATGCATCACACAATCTCAGATTCATCTATTCAACCAACACAAAGTACTTTAAAGAGTGCCCCAAAGTTTCTACCGGAGAGTCAAGACGAAAACGTGTGCCAACCCCTATGCATAAGTTCACAAGGTCACTGAGCCTGCAAGTTGATCACCAAAACATACATGAAGTAGATCACGTGAATATCCCATTGTCACCACAGATAAGCACATGCAAGACATACATCAAGTGTTCTCAAATCCTTAAGAACTCAATCTGATAAGATAACTTTAAAGGGAAAACTCAATCCATTACAAGAGAGTAGAGGGGGAGAAACATCATAAGATCGAACTATAATAGCAAAGCTCGCGATACATCAAGATCGTGCCAAATCAAGAACACGAGAGAGAGAGATCAAACACATAGCTACTGGTACATACCCTCAGCCCCGAGGTTGAACTACTCCCTCCTTGTCATGGAGAGCGCCGAGATGATGAAGATGGCCACCGGTGAGGGATCCCCCATCCGGTAGGGTGCCGGAACAGGGTCCCGATTGGTTTTTGGTGGCTACAGAGGCTTGCGGTGGCGGAACTCCCGATCTATTGTGCTCATGGATGTTTTCGGGGTATATGGGTATATATAGGAGGAAGAAGTAGGTCGGTGGAGCTGCGAGGGGCTCATGAGGG
>NC_041391.1:386368617-386379120 GCF_002162155.2 Triticum dicoccoides
CCCTGCCTCGTGGCCTCGTTGCTTCTTTCTTGACGTCCACTCCAAGTCCTCTGGATCACGTTTGTTCCAAAAATCACTCTCCCGAAGGTTTCATTCTGTTTGGACTCCGTTTGATATTCCTTTTCTGCGAAACACTGAAATAGGCAAAAAAACAGCAATTTGGACTGGGCCTCCGGTTAATAGGTTAGTCCCAAAAATAATATAAAAGTGTATAATAAAGCCCATTAAACATCCAAAACAGATAATATAATAGCATGGAACAATCAAAAATTATAGATACGTTGGAGACATATCAAGCATCCCCAAGCTTAATTCTTGCTCGCCCTCGAGTAGGTAAATGATAAAAATAGAATTTTTGATGTGGAATGCTACCTAACATAATTTTCAATGTAATTCTCTTTATTGTGGCATGAATGTTCAGATCCAAAAGATTCAAGATAAAAGTTTAATATTGACATAAAAATAGTAATACTTCAAGCATGCTAACCAAGCAGTTTATGTCTTATCAAAATAACATAGCCAAAGAAAGCTTATTCCTACAAAATCATATAGTTTGGCCATGCTTCATTTTTGTCACACAAAATGCTCCCATCATGGACAACCCCGGTTTCAGCCAAGCAATTGGCTCATACTTTTTAACGCGCTTCAGCCTTTTCAACCCTCACGCAATACATGAGCGTAAGCCATGGACATAGCACTATGGGGGGAGTAGAGTATGATAATATGGATTATATGAGAAAACAAAAAAGGAGAAAGTCTCACATTGACGCGGCTATTCAACGGGCTATGGAGATGCCCATCAATTGATGTCAATTCGAGGAGTAGGGATTGCCATGCGACGGATGCATGAAAGCTCATCAAAAGAAACTAAGTGGGTGTGCATCCAACTTGCCTGCTCACGAAGACCTAGGGCATTTTGAGGAAGCCCATCATTGAAATATAGAAGCCAAGTTCTATAATGAAAAATTCCCACTAGTATATGAAAGTGACAACATAGGAGACTCTCTATCATGAAGATCATGGTGCTACTTTGAAGCACGAGTGTGGAAAAAGGATAGTAACATTGTCCCTTCTCTCTTTTTCTCTCATTTTTTTTCTCTTTTTTCTCTTTTTTATTTATTTGGGCTTCTTTGACCTCTTTTTTTATTTTTTTTATTTGGGCTTCTTTGGCCTCTTTTATTTTTCATAAAGTCCGGAGACTCATCCCGACTTGTGGGGGAATCATTGCTTCCATCATCCTTTCCTCACATGGGACAATGCTCTAATAATGAAGATCATCACACTTTTATTTATTTACAACTCAAGAATTACAACTCAATACTTAGGACAAAATATGACTATGTGAATGCCCCCGGCGGTGTACCGGGATATGCAATGAATCAAGAGCGACATGTATGAAAGAATTATAAAGGTGGCTTTGCCACAAATACGATGTCAACTACATGATCATGCAAAGCAATATGACAATGATGGAGCGTGCCATAATAAACGGAACAGTGGAAAGTTGCATGGTAATATATCTCGGAATGACTATGGAAATGCCATAATATGTAGGTATGGTGGCTGTTTTGAGGAAGATATTAGGAGGTTTATGTGTGATAGAGCGTATCGTATCACGGTGTTTGGATGCACCAGGTAAGATTGCACCAACTCTCAAGGTGAGAAAGGGCAATGCACGGTACCGTAGAGGCTAGCAAATTGCGGAAAGGTAAGAGTGCATATAATCCATGGACTCACATTAGTCATAAAGAACTCATATATTTATTGCAAAAGTTTATTAGCCCTCGAAGCAAAGTATTACTACGCATGCTCGTAGTGGAAGGGCTGGTAGGAGTTAACCATCGCACGATCCCGATCTCCACTCATAAGGAAGGCAATCAAAAAACACCCCATGCTTCAAATTTGTCACACAACATTCACCATACGTGCATGCTACGGGACTTGCCAACTTTAACACAAGTATTTCTTAATTTCATAATTACCCAACTAGCATGATTCTAACATTACCACCTTTATATCTCAAAACAATTATCAAGTATCAAATTTATCATAGTGTTTAAGACTCTCAAAATAATATAAGTGAAGCATGAGAGTTCATCTATTTCTTCAGAATAAACCACCACCGTGCTCTAAAAAGATATAAGTGAAGCACTAGAGCAAATGACAAACTACTCCGAAAGATATAAGTGAAGATCAACGAGTAGTCGAATAATTATGCAACTATGTGAAGACTCTCTAACATTTAAGATTTTCAGATCTTGGGATATTATTCAAATAGCAAGCAAAACAAAATAAAACAAAATGATGCTCCAAGCAAAACACATATCAAGTGGTGAATAAAAAGATAGCTCCAAGTAAAGTTACCGATGAATGAAGACGAAAGAGGGGATGCCATCCGGGGCATCCCCAATCTTAGGCTATTGGTTGTCCTTGCATATTACCTTGGGGTGCCTTGTTCATCCCCAAGCTTAGGCTCTTGCCACTCCTTATTCCATAGTCCATCGAATCTTTACCCAAAACTTGAAAACTTCACAACACAAAACTTAACAGAAAACTCGTAAGCTCAGTTAGTATAAGAAAATAAATCACCACTTAGGTACTGTTATGAACTCATTCTAAATTCATATTGATGTATAATATCTACTGTATTCCAACTTCTCTATGGTTCATACCCTCCGATATTACTCATAGATTCATCAAAATAAGCAAACAACACATAGAAAACAGAATCTGTCAGAAACAGAACAGTCTTTAGTAATCTGTAACTCTCGAATACTTCTGTAACTCCAAAACTCCTACCAAATTATTAAACCCTGACCAATTTGTGTAACAATCCAGAGCAAAAATAATCAAATCAAAATCATGTTTTTGTGAATTATCAAAACTAATTTACTGGGCGCAAAAGTTTCTGATTTTCAGCAGGATCAACACAACTATCACCGTAAGCTATCTTAAAGGTCTTACTTGGCACTTTATTGAAACAAAAGCTATAAAACATGATTACTACAGTAGAATAATCATGTGTACACACAAAAACAGTAAGGGTAAATATTGGATTGTCTCCCAACAAGCGCTTTTCTTTAATTCCTTTTTAGCTAGGCATGATGATTTCAATGATGCTCACATAAAAGATAAGAATTGAAACACAAAAAGAGCGTCATGAAGAATATAACTAGCATATTTAAGTCTAACCACTTCCTATGCATAGGGATTTTGTGAGCAAACAACTTATGGGAACAAGAAACAACTAGCATAGGAAGGCAAAACAAGCATAACTTCAAGATTTTCAACACATAGAGAGGAAACTTGATATTATTGCAATTCCTACAAGCATATATTCCTCCCTCATAATAATTTTCAGTAGCATCATGAATTAATGCAAAAATATAACAATCACATAAAGCATTATTTTCATGATCTACAAGCATAGAAAATTTACTACTCTCCACATAAGCAAATTTCTTCTCATGAATAGTAGTGGGAGCAAACTCAACAAAATAATTATCATGTGAGGCATAATCCAGTCGAAAACTAAAATCATGATGACAAGTTTCATGGTTATCATTATTCTTAATAGCATACAAGTCATCACAATAATCATCATAGATAGCAAGTTTGTTCTCATAATCAATTGGAACCTCTTCCAAAATAGTGGATTCATCACTAAATAAAGTCATGACCTCTCCAAATCCACTTTCATAATTATCACAATAATATTCAATATCCTCCAAAATATTGGGATCATTACTTCCTGAAGTTGACACTCTTCCAAACCCACCTTCATCAATAAAATCATCATAAATAGGAGGCATGCTTTCATCATAATAAATATTCTCATCAAAACTTGGGGGACTAAACATATCATCTTCATCAAACATAGCATCCCCAAGCTTGTGGCTTTGCATATCATTAGCATCATAGATATTCCGAAAATTCATACTAACAACATTGCAATCATGCTCATCATTCACATATTTTATGCCAAGCATTCTATGTAATTCTTCTTCTAGTACTTGAGCACAATTTTCCTTCCCATCATTTTCACGAAAGACATAAAAAGATGAAGCATATGATGCACCCTTAATTCCATTTTTTTGTAGTTTTCTTTTTATAAAAGTGATAAAACAAGAAACTAAAAGATTCGATTGCAAGATCTAAATATATACCCTCAAGCACTAACCTCCCGGGCAACGGTGCCGGAAAAGAGCTTGATGTCTACTACACAACCTTCTTCTTGTAGACGTTGTTGGGCCTCCAAATGTAGAGGTTTGTAGGACAGTAGCAAATTTCCCTCAAGTGGATGACCTAAGGTTTATCAATCTGTGGGAGGTGTAGGATGAAGATGGTCTCTCTCAAGCAACCCTACAACAAAATAACAAAGAGTCTCTTGTGTCCCCAACACACCCAATACAATGGTAAATTGTATAGGCGCACTAGTTCGGCGAAGAGATGGTGATACAAGTGCAATAAACGGTATAAAACAGCAACAAGGCCTAGGGTTCATACTTTTACTAGTGCAAGTTCTCTCAACAATAATAACATAACTGGATCATATAACAATCCCTCAACATGCAACAAAGAGTCACTCCAAAGTCATAATAGCGGAGAACAAACGAAGAGATTATTGTAGGGTACGAAACCACCTCAAAGTTATCCTTTCTGATCGATCTATTCAAGAGACCATAGTAAAATAACATGAAGCTATTCTTTCCGTTCGATCTATCATAGAGTTTGTACTAGAATAACACCTTAAGACACAAATCAACCAAAACCCTAATGTCACCTAGATACTCCAATGTCACCTCAAGTATCCGTGGGCATGATTATACGATATGCATCACACAATCTCAGATTTATCTATTCAACCAACACAAAGTACTTCAAAGAGTGCCTCAAAGTTTCTACCGGGAGTCAAGACGAAAACATGTGCCAATACCTATGCATAAGTTCACAAGGTCACTGAACCCGCAAGTTGATCACCAGAACATATATCAAGTAGATCACATGAATATCCAATTGTCACCACAGATAAGCACATGCAAGACATACATCAAGTGTTCTCAAATCCTTAAAAACTCAATCCGATAAGATAACTTCAAAGGGAAAACTCAATCCATTAGAAGAGAGTAGAGGGGGAGAAACATCATAAGATCCAACTATAATAGCAAAGCTCGCGATACATCAGGATCGTGCCAAATCAAGAACACGAGAGAGAGAGAGAGAGAGAGATCAAACACATAGCTACTGGTACATATCCTCAGCCCCGAGGGTGAACTTCTCCCTCCTCATCATGGAGAGCGCCGGGATGATGAAGATGGCCACCGGTGAGGGATCCCCCCTCCGGCAGGGTGCCGGAACAGGGTCCCGATTGGTTTTTGGTGGCTACAGAGGCTTGCGGTGGTGGAACTCCCAATCTATTGTGCTCCTGGATGTTTTTGGGGTATATGGGTATATATAGGAGGAAGAAGTAGGTTGGTGGAGCTGCGAGGGGCCCACGAGGGTGGGGGGCGCGCCTCCTTGCCTTGTGGCCTCCTCGCTTCTTTCTTGACGTCCACTCCAAGTCCCCTAGATCATGTTTGTTCCAAAAATCACTCTCCCGAAGGTTTCATTCCGTTTGGACTCCGTTTGATATTCCTTTTCTGCGAAACACTGAAATAGGCAAAAAACAATAATTTGGACTGGGCCTCCGGTTAATAGGTTAGTCCCAAAAATAATATAAAAGTGTATAATAAAGCCCATTAAACATCAAAAATAGATAATATAATAGCATGGAACAATCAAAAATTATAGATACATTGGAGACGTATCAATCATCCTCATCATATGCCTCTTCGACAGATTCTATCAGTTCCTTTAAATTTGTAGGTGCAATGGAAAGTGCCAAGGAATGTATGGAGTTGAAGAAGCTAAGATCCATGACATTCACATTAGGTTAATTGTAGGTCGCCGCATCAACCAAATATCTAGTCCTAATCTGTTATAGCATCTAAAAATCCTAGATCATCTAGAAGAACGTGTGTCCGAGCGTTGTCTTGTTGGATGAAGATGATTCCATTAGCTTCAGGCCACTAGGCTTCAATAGTTAGAATCACCTTTTGACAAAAATAATTAATCATCACATCCCTAGTAATTATGGTTGATTTCAGTTCCATAATCCCTTTGCCTGTTTTTGGTATTTCCTTGTGTTTCAATTTCTTTGACAAAGGCCCATACTCGTATATTTCCATTAAATGTTACAAACCCTTGTTCATCAAATACGGGTATGACAACTTCACTTAAGAACATGATATTGCCATATTGTACTTGTTGTGAACAATAAGCATCAGATCTTGTTCTTCAGGAAGGAGGCCATGTTCTCTTTACTTCTTGGTAATATCGAACCACTTTTCATCAACGTGCCCTATGTTTTTGCATATCAATGAAGGAAGGCATACCATTTGCTACTGTTGTTTGATCCATCATTGAAATGTATAATTTGAGTCTGTCTATCTTGTTTGCTGGTTTCAGATAGGGCTCGAGGTCGCTTGTGTGGCTCCTTATTTTGCCCCATCTAAACCTTCTATGAGATGTAAAATAGAGGACATCCAATGACCTAGATAGTGTCCTCAATGTAGACCTTTTGTTGAGTGGAATAGAAGATATCCTTGACAAACCAAGGCATGTCCTCTTTCTACTACATTTTCCCTTCTTTTAATTGGAAATTTCAACCTCTTCCCGTCCTGTAATCTGATCATTTGCCTGCTTTCGTTACTATTCATAGGTTTCTCCACTTCTTGGTTGCAATTTTGGTTATCAGCAAAGAAAGCCACTAGCAATGATCATCGTCTTCTCTCATTAGTAAATACAAGGCGAACACAAATGCACCACATCTATACTCACTTTCAGATGATTCACGGAAAAATTCCTTGAAATAGTTCACCTAACTTCTCGATTTCACATATGTTTTGCCCCTCTGTGACTCACTCGTAAAACATATTGTTCATAGGTTGCTTCGTTTCTTGGTTGCAATTGGTCTTTGATCCAATGGCGCAATGGGTTATCTAGTAGAACCATTTTTTTCTATCTCTAATATTGTGTTATATCGACTAGCCTGGCTCCGACTTATATACCGGAGGCCTAGGGTTATGCCCCCCCTAGGAGTTCTTTGATTCCCCGAAGAGAAAAGGTGATGTAGCACAACATCATATAGTATTTCTCTCGGTTAAGAACCAAGGTTTATCGAACCAATAGGAGTCACCAAGCTAACAACGTTAGCAATATCTTCACACAAACAAATAAAAATGCTTGCACCCAACAATAGCAAGGAGGTTGTCAATCCCCTTGTTCTTGCTAGTGACAAGATTAACAACAAATATTGATAGGGCAAAGCGGCAAAATAGTAAAGAGCAAATTGTAGGAACTTTTGTATTAATGGAGAATAGATCTGGGGGCATAGGCTCACTAGCGGCATCTCTCCCGAAAGCATGTAGTGGCATTGTAGACAAATTATTGTTGGGTAATTGATAGAGTAGTGCAAATTATAACTATGATCATTCATGGCATAAATCTCACATAGGCATTACATATGCGACAAGTAGACCATTAAACTTACTCACATCTACCACTATTACTCCACCCTAAGACTGCTATCTAGCATGCATCTCAAAGTATTAAGTTTGCAAGAAACAGAGTAACGCAATAAGCAAGATGACATAATGTAGTCAGAAGAAAACTTAGCAATAAGATTAACCCCCATCCTTTTATCTTTAGAGGCAAAAACACAATACGTGCCTTCACCTCTTTTGTCAACGGACAAGATCTCCGCAAGATTGAACCCACTACTATGCACCTCTCCCTCTGAAGAACTACTCGTCTATCTTGGCCAAAGAAGACTCATAGATCGGAAAGCATACATAGCTATAAATTACACATAAAAGAGATTTCAAGAGAATAATTATAAATCAATGAACAATCTGATCATAAATCCACAATTCATCAGATCCCAACAAACACACCACAAGAATTACATCGGATAGATCTCAGAGGAGATCATTGTATTGAAGATTAGAGAGAGGGAGAGGGAGAGAGAGAGAGAGACATCTAGCTACTACTATGGACCCGTAGGTCCTAATGGAACTACTCCCGCATCATCATGGAGGCAGCAAGGTGATGAAGATGGTCTCCCAATGAGTACCAAAACAGGGCACCGGATGGGATCGCTTCGAAACAGAGGCTTGTGGCAGCGATAAAATTCTTCGGGTTCACTTTTTGTGGTTACAGAATGTTGGGTATTTATAGGTCCGGAATTAGGTCAAACAGAGGCTTGGGGGGCACATGGATCCTAGCGCTACTTGTGCTGCTGATTTAAGCATTTTGCATTCTTCTTGGCATGGTTGTAAGACATATTACATGTGGGCTATTATTGCTCGTTGGCTGAGTAGGAATATGCTAGTAGTGGTGATATTTATGGGGGGTTTATGCCTCTTGTATTGCTGCTCATCTTGGGGTACCTATTAGATTCAACATGATTATGAACTCCCTTGAGTTTCCTAGACTTTGCAGTTGTGCGGTTTCATGGATTTATTGAGTATGGAATGAACGAATATAGATATAAACTAAAATTTGATATGTGTCATTCTATTACTATCACCCGACCTGCTCCGACCTTAGTTGATCACGAGGTAAAACACAGATATCATGTCACTTTGTAGGAAGCTGAAGCGCATCAAGCAGCGGAAGCTATCCATCTGGCGGAGGCCAATTTGCATAACGCTAGGCAGAGTTTCAGTTTTGATATGTACCGTCACCACCAGTAGCCATCATCCAAGTTAGGCTAAAAGCCTAAGCTTGGGGGAGTACGTATCCTCACTTACATTTCATTCATATATCACACATTCATTACACTTGTCGGTGTTCATCGTTTTCTTTGTATATCCATGTTTCGCTTTTATTCACTTTCTTTTGTGAGTTTATAAAACTTTGAAAATCCAAAATATTTCTCACTTTTGTCTGATCTTCTTTCCTTGTTTGCTAGTGCATTTTATTAAAAGAAAACCAAAAATATTTTTTGTTTCTTCTTTTATTGTTTGTTTGGAGTTCTTTGGTGTAAATATTTTTCTCACTTTCCGTTTTTCTTCGTTTATTTGCTTTCTTCAGAAAATAAAATAACTCCAAAAGTATTTTAGTGTGTTTGTCTGAATTTCTTTTCTTGAGTCATTGTAAGGACAAAACATCAAAGGATTCCAAGTGTCTCTTATGTGCTTTATCATTGATCTAATGCAAGACCAAATATTCCCTTGTCTTCTCCTGTGTATATAGTGTTCGCAGATTTCATCTTAGTCCATGACACACTTGCACTATGTTATATTTTCCACATCATTGGGTCATGCAAATGAAAGACAATAATGATGATGATTTGATGAAGTGACTGTAGTGAAGAAAAGCTAGTATGAACTCTACTAGCTTTTGTTTTTGCAAATATGTTTACCTTAGTAGTCCTGATTCAGCTTATTATGAGTAAACATGTGTATGATCATGATTAGAGTACATAGTTGCTCATGCCATGCTTAAGTAGCTATGCGTGGGTAATATGTTATCTCGAGTGTTAACATGCATTAAACTGATTATGATGCGGTATGTTAGGACGGTATTCTCCTCTTAAAATTTCAAATGGCTTGACTTGGCACATGTTCACACGTGTAATTGATATGGACCCAACATTGCCTCCATAATATTTATGTTCAAAGTGTTTATACCCTCATCATGCTCGTGTTCAATGTTAATTATTCAAAATGCATTATGACCATTGTTGCTCTCTATTTGGTCGCTTCCCAGTCTGTTGCTAGCCTTCACCTTTACTAAGCAAAAATGTTGCTTGTGCATCCAAAATCTTGAAACAAAAGTTATGCCATAAGAGTCCATCATATCTACCTATATGCGATATTACCCTGTCGTTCCAAGTAAATGTTCATGTGTCATCTCTAAATATTCAAATAAACAACTGTCTTGTGTACTCCAAAGCTCATGGAGCAGTTCGGTAGTCAATATATTCCATGCTAGGTGTGTTTAACTCACGGCGAGAGTTTGTTCACCTGTCACGTGTGAGAGAGGCTGGTAACAGGGATGCTCAGTCCTAAATTACTTTATAAAAATTCTCTGGCCCACCCCCTTGAATAGTTGATTGTTGACAGACACCCGTGGGTTCAGCTAGCCATGGTTGTGTTAGTATGGTGGAGGGGAATAAAACTTTCTGCATGGGAACCTTCATCAACGTGTTTAGCATGGAAGATATTGGAAGCTCAGTCGTAAATTATGAATTAAAATGTACACCTCTCAAAATGAGTTTATCTATATTTGAAGGCAATGAGATCTGGTACATAAGCAAATCCCTGACTCCCTCTTTGAAGGGCCTATCTTTTAATTTATTATTGAGTCATCACCTTCTCATTCAAGCACCAAGTTTGAGAGTGTTATTGTCATTCTTTGTTTAACATGTGTTTGTTCTAATTAATGCTGGTTGTGAGC
>NC_041391.1:386379253-386404192 GCF_002162155.2 Triticum dicoccoides
CATCATATCATGTTGTATCATAGTTATTTTGACAAAGTGTTCGTACTTGAGTAAATATGGCTTCCAAGTGTTATCATATATGTGGTTAGTTCATGTTCTTTACTATTGATTACTAGCTAAGCTTATGTACAACAACAAAAGCAAATGAGTTTGAAAAAGTTTTTATTTATCATTTTCAGTTTGTCAACTGAATTGCTTGAGGATAGTCAAAGAGTTAAGATTGAGGTGTTAATACATCTCCATCATATCTACATTCCAAACACTTTTGCTCTTATTTTGGACTCTAATTTTCATGATTTGAATGAAACTAACCTGGGTTGATGCTGTTTTCAGTAGAACTATTTTGGTGTAATTTTTTTTGCAGAAATAAAAAATGCTCGGAATTGGACGAAACTTTATGGAGATTTTTTGTGGAATATATAAAAATACTGCTCGATGATTTTTTTTCATAATAACGATCATATTATTATGATGTTGTTGCTACTGCTCCTGCTCTTGCTGCTCCTGCTGCTGCTGCTACTACTACTGCTACTTCTATACTGCTGCTACTGCTCCTGCTGCTGCTGCTTCTACTGCTACTGCTGCTCCTCCTGCTCCTACTGCTCCTGCTACTCCTCCTGCTCCTGCTACTACTCCTGCTACTACTACTACTCCTCCTGCTACTACTACTGCTACTGCTACTGCTACTACTCCTGCTACTACTCCTGCTACTGCTACTACTCCTGCTACTACTTGTGCTACTACCTCTGTCCCGGTCGCGCACTCCGCCTCTTCGCCCGCTGTCCTGGTCGCGCACTCTGCCTCTTCGGCCACGCCGGCCCTGTGCCCGTCCTCCATCACCGAGGCAGGGCACCTTGCCGCCGTGCTCCCGCTGACGGCGAGCAACGACAATGAGGGGAGAGAGACCAAGCTTCAGGTGGCTCCGCCAGGCGGGGGACCCTGACGGGTACATTCTTCCCCTTCTTCCTCCAAAGTGTCTTCGCGGGGATTGTCTCGCCTTTCTCCAAGTTCTTCCTCGCCATCCTCGACCACTACCAGATCCATGCGCTTCACCTCCAGCCAAACTCCATCCTCCTTTTGTCAATCTTCACCTTCTACTACGAGGCCTTCGTGGGGGTGAAGCCCTCCGTTGTGTTGTTCCGCCACTTCTTCTCCCTCCGGACGCACGGTTCGAACCAGTGCTCCAGATGCGTCTCCTTCATCGCGCCCCTCGGCAACGCGCTCCTAAAGGCCAAGAAGAAGGTGGACGACTTCCGGCGCAAGTGGATTTACCTAGACGCCCGGAGCCCCCACGCCCGGCTGGAGCTGCCAACCCGGCCGCCGGAGAAGCTGGACTGATGGGTTCACGAGAAGCTCACTGACCCCTGGGCGGCGCCCGTCCTCAAGGAGATGCAGCCGGACATGGATTCAGGGGTGCTGTCGGGGGCCATGATTGTCCGGGAGTTCCTGACGCAACGCCTGGCCCCTCTCCAAGCTCATTCGCGCCCCATGTGGGACCTGAAGGGCGCAGATGACGACCTCCGCCTGCTGATGAGTGAGGAGCTGGGCAAGGCTGTGCGTACCTTGCTCGAGAAGGATCCAGGCGGCCTCCCAGCGGCCTACCGTCTGTTGTATTGCCGCGGCAATGGGGCTGAGCTGGCCGCCACTATGCCGGTCTTTAATGAGCAGGGGCTCATGCTGTCCGGGCCCCCCAACTCCCTAGTGCCGGTGTCCTCCAGTGAGAGCTCCGGAGAGGAGGAGGAGGAGGACTCGGAGGCGACCATGGAAGGGGTGGGGGAGACTTCTCCTCCACTACAGAGCAAGCTCCTCCGAGATCTTCCTAGCGACGACTTGGTCGAGGGATCCCCGCGCTCCTCCGGGGTCGTCACGAGGTCCGAGGGACCCTGCGGAGGCTGAGCCGCGGGACCCTGAAGGGGGCAAGGCGATAGTGCTGCCTCAGGGTGGCGCCCTCGCCTTGTCGCCTGTTGCCACTACTCCGGAGTCGTCTGCCGTGCGCCCGGCTGAGCCTCCGAGCGCGCCGAGGCCCTCGCTAAAGAAGCTTGGGGGTGCCACAGTCCTGGCCAGAAAGAGGGCATACATCGCTGATGATGGGTAAGTACCTCACCTCATCCTTGCTTTTCCGTCGTGACACCATGCTCATGATGTTCTCCTCCTAGCGGCCAGGCTGAATCCTAGGGTGAAGAGGAGGAAGGAGGAGGATGCTCCCGCGGCTCAGCAGATTCCGGGGGCGCCGGTCCCTGCTGCGCCCATGCAAGATCTGAGGGCTCGAGAGCCCCTGCCTCCCTCATTGTCGTGATGGTGCCAGTCCAGGCACCGGTGCAACCTCTTCTCGAGCCCTTACACCGGAGGGCCAAGCCTCCTCTGCCAGGCCCGACGCTTTGGAGGAGGCTTACGCCGTGCTGGACCGGCTCCGAGCTGATCTTTAGGGTGATGACGGGTGCGCGGCGGTGGGGCGTCTGGAGCTAATCTCGAGGTGGCTTCAGGCCGACTCGTCCATCAGGGCGGCATGGAGCCAAGCTAAGGCTGCCGTCACGGATGGCAAGAAGAAGGCCATGGAAGCCACAGCGGCTCGCAATGCTGCACTGGCCAACACCGTGTCCGCCAGAGGTCATTGCAACGAGGTGGAGGTTGAGCTGAAGACGCTTCGCGATGGGCAAGCCGCCCATGCCCATTGGCTCCAGTAGCAGGAGGAGGAGCTCAAGGCCCGAGAGTTCGCGCTTGCCGATCGTGACGTCGAGCTGGAGCAAGCGGCCCAAGAGCAGGCTGTGGAGCAAAGCCGCCTAGGGAAGCTGAAGGAGGAAGTGGAGACAGCCCGAGTGTCCCACGCCAAGCTTGTCTCCATGGAGACAGCCCGGTTGAAGGCCAAGGAGGAGACCCTTGCCGCGGTCGAGAAGGCAGGGCGCTATGCCTTCGCCTCCCTCGAGCCGAGGTCTCGCGCGGTGCTTCTTTCCATTTAAGGGAAGGGGTACACGGAGCTGCTTGTGACCCAGGACGACGGCCTTCCCGGTCTTCTCACCAAGCTCGCCAAAGAACTCGAGAACATTGGCGCCACGGTGGGCTCCATGGTGGAAGGGGAGTGCCGCGCGCTCTTCATTGTGGCCACGACGCGTGTCTTCAGCCACCTCCATCTCCGGGACCCCATCCTGGACGTCGGCATGCTGCTCGAGCCGGTGGCTCCTGAGTTCCTCGACGCTGCTGCCGAAGCCGTGAAGAAGCAGGTGGAGGCCTTGGTGGAGAAGTTCTGCTACGTCGACCCTGAGGTTGCGAGGACCGCGGCCGATGGCGACGATGACAGCGGCGCCATAGAGGATACGCTCCCAAAGGCGGCTGGTGGCAGCGACCAAGGCTGAAGACATCGTTTCCCCAGCTTCATCCTGCAATATTTACCGTGCCTCGTGGAGGCGTAAGAACTTCTGCTTTGGATTCATGAGACATTATGTTTTGTAATAATTTGCTAGGATTCCGCGATTTCCTTTCCGTGCTCAACTTCCTTCCGTTTGCCTTTAGTGTTCTGTGTTAGCAGGGCCCGACCCGCGCATACCTCAACTGTCGTTGGGGCGCCCGAATCGCCAGGACGAGACTAAGGGGTGGGCTACGTGACCAGTGAGGCCCCTGAGTAGCGATGCTTAGGGCCCCCCTTGACGTACGAACGACCCTCGTGAAGGAAATGTAAGCAGCGTCTGGGTTAATCCAGAGCCGTCATACCTTTCCTCGCCAGCTTTAGCTTGGGAGGGTCGCGAGAAAACCTGTGTGGAGGACCTGGTAGGGTGGCGTGCGTCAGGCATGACCTAGATGCAGCCCCCGTGCCCAGTCCCCTCGCGCGGCTCTCCCATGGGGAAAGTTGGCGCAGCGGGGCCAGATGGAGAGCCCTAGGGACTCTCCTGAGGTTAGTGTAGCCGCCGGGGCGCCCTCAGTTATTTATTCATCAGCGCGGAGCATGATTCTTCCACTCTTGCATCGGCATAGCCGCTCCTCGATAGTGTCGTCCGCCAGCGCAGAGTATGGGGCTTCCACTGGTGCGTGGGTGGGAGCTCCCTCTGAGGTGAGACTCCGGGGCGTGCACAACCCCTTCCTGACACGTGGCTTGCACGGCAGGACTAGAGGATGTGTGTATGGGCACCCTTGAGCCAGCGCGGGACTCGCGGGACCATACCTCAAGGCGGGTTGCGCCTGAATTCTTGGCTTGGGATGTTTGTGGAGGTCCTGCGAGATGGTTAGGTCACTTGCGCGGAGTGAATCTCCGGAGGATATTGCATGAGAAGGCCAAACACCAACGACCCCAGGAGGTTACGTGAATGGGGCCGGCCCGCCAGACAGAGCTCAGCCGCTGGATTTGTCGATGCTATAGGGAAGGACCCGAGCACAGACACCATGCGCGGTCTTCTCATGCAACAATCCTAAAGAAAGACAACTGGCGCTCGGCTCCCGCCGCAGCGAGGCACCGTGCCGCACGCTCTAACTCATCCGCTCATGATTAGCTCATGCGAGAACAAGGCACCAAGGACCACGGGAGGTGAAATACACGGGGCTGGCCCGCGCGACAAAGCTCGGCCACTTGGGTTTAGCGACACTACAGGGACGGACCCGAGCACATATGCCATGCCAGTTGATACGTCTCCAATGTATCTATATTTTTTGATTGTTCCATGCTGTTATATTATCATTCTTGGATGTTTTACAATCATTGTATATCATTTTTTGGTACTAACCAATTGACATAGTGCCCAGTGCGAGTTGCTATTTTCTGCTTGTTTTTTACATCGTAGGAAATCAATACCAAATGGAGTCCAAACGCAGCAAAACTTTTTGTGGATTTTTCTGGACCAGAAGACACAAGATGGGCCGAAGAAGTACCAGAGGGGTGCCCCGAGGGGGGCACAACCAACTAGGGTGCACCTGGGCCTCGGTGGCCTCCCGCACCGCCTCTTTGCTCTATAAATACCCCAATATTCCAGAAACCCTAGGGGAGTCGACAAAAATCAATTCCAGCCGCCGCAAGTTCCAGAACCACCAGATCCAATCTAAACACCATCACGGAGGGGTTCATCATCCTCATTGGTGCCTCTCCGATGATACGTGAGTAGTTCATTGTAGACCTACGGGTCTGTAGTTAGTAGCTAGATGGCTTCCTCTCTCTCTTGTTTGATTCTCAATACAATGATCTCTTGGAGATCCATATGATGTAACTCTTTTGCGGTGTGTTTGTTGGGATCCGATGAACTTTGAGTTTATGATAAGATCTATGTTTTTATCCATGAAAGTTATTTGAGTCTTCTTTGATCTCTTATATGCATGATTGCTTATAGCCTCGTATTTCTTCTCTGATATTTGGGTTTTGTTTGGCCAACTTGATCTATTTACCTTGCAATGGGAAGAGGTGCTTTGTTATGGGTTCGATCTTACGGTGCTTGGTCCCGGTGACAGAAGGGGAACCGACAAGTATGTATCGTTGCTATTAAGGATAACAAGATGGGGTCTATTTCTACATAAATAGATCTTGTCTACATCATGTCATCGTTTTTATTGCATTACTCCGTTTTTCCATCAACTTAATACACTAGATGCATGCTGGATAGCGGTCGATGTGTGGAGTAATCGTAGTACATGCAGGCAGGAGTCGGTCTACTAATGTTGGACGTGATGCCTATATAATGATCATTGCCTGGATATCGTCGTGAGTATTTGAAGTTCTATCAATTGCCTGACAGTAATTTGTTTATCCACCATTTGCTATTTTTCTCGAGAGAAGCCACTAGTGAAATCTACGGCCCCGGGTGTCTTCTTTAATATATTTGCCTTCGCGAGCTATTTTTATTTGCTTTTATTTTCAAATCTATTAATCCAAAAATACAAAAATACCTTGCTGCAATTTTTAGTAATTTATTTTATCTTGCATTCCCGCGAGATCTATTTATCCAATGTACTACAATTTTACCTATCTTTTTACCCGTGAGGGATTGACAACCCCTTTCTTACGTCGGCTTGCAACTATTTGTTCTCTGTGTGCATGAGATGTTTACGTGGTGTTGCATGGTTCTCCCATTGGTTTGATAACCTTGGTCTCATCACTGATGGAAATACCTACCATTGTTGTGCTGCATCATCCCTTCCTCTTTGGGGAAATACCAATGTAGTTCAAGAAAACATCAAAAGGATTTTCTGGCGCCATTACCAGGGAGACATCATCAACATCAACCAGGTTCCTAATCACAAATCTCATCACCTTGCAATTTACATTATTTGACATTTTCCTCTCATTTTCCTCTTCCCCAGTTTACAAAAAATTGCCATTTTATTCGCCCTCTTTTTCGTTCGCCATTTTCTCGCCAGATCTATCCTTTTGCTTTCAATCCTGAGTGATTTTGGTATGGCAGAAATAGATAATGCCCTAATTCCTAAAATGTAGCGTATGGGTAATTTGGATGCCAAAACTTTTGTCTTGGGGCAGGGAAATTTTATGGGAAAAGAACATATCCAAGAATTTTTCAATTGTGTTGGAAATTTAAGTCTTGGTGATGCTCCTATACTTAAATAGACTAAATCTTATGCGGAAGCTATTTCGGCACTAGTTCTAACACTTGAAAATAAATTTATTCATACTCATCCTACCTTGCAAAGATTGTTCTATGAGTTACCCGTTATAAAGAATCCTAAAGCTAAAAAGTTAGCCACTCTTGATCTCATGAATGAATTTGACGACATAACATGGGAAGCTAGGGAAATCATTGATTTTTATGTTAATAATCGTGAAAAACCCGTGATTGATGAAATCCTTTATAATAGTAATTATGCATTGAGACATTTGCTTAGGAATAATCAAATATTTGATGAGAATCTTAAAAGGCAAGTCCCTATTTTAGACATGATCCAACAAGTTTTTAATGATGTTAATCAACATTATTCTTGGATTGCTGCCGGAAATCAAAGGTGTTATGATGATAAACAACTTGATAGTGCTAAGGTTTCCATGGATAATGTGTTTTATGTTTTGTTTGCGAAACCCCTGATAAAAACCCCCCAAGGAAAACAAGGACAAAGATGATAAAACTTAGATCCTTCGCATTATGCCTAGCTAGCGGCGTAAAACGATAGCGCTCGTTGGGAGGCAACCCAACTTGTATCTCTTTTGCTTTTTGGTTTTCTTGCTGTTTTAAATAAAATACCCAATTATGCCTCTGATTGGATGTGTTTTTGTGGTTTAAATTAGTGTTTGTGCCAAGCAAATCCTATGGGATGATTTGCGTGAGAGTTGATTTGATCTTGCTGAAAAACGGAAACTTTTGCGCTCACGAAAAAATCCCTTTTTTAACAGAAGAGTGATTTTGTGTTCATTCTTTTTGCACAAGATTAATATACAAATTTTCCACGTGGTCCTAAATTTTCAGATTTTTTGGAGTTACATAAGTATTCGAAATATCCAGATTGTTACAGACTGTTCTGTTTTTGACAGATTCTGTTTTCTTTGCGTTGTGTGCTTGTTTTGATGATTCTATGGTTTTATTTGAAGAGTTTTTGCCATAGAAAAGTTGGAATACAGTAGATTTAATGCAAAAATAAAATATGAATGAGCTTGCAACAATACTTATAGTAGTGGTTTGCTTTCTTATACTAACGGATCTCACGAAGGTTTTGTTGAGTTTTGTGTGATTGAAGTTTTCAAGTTTTGGGTGATATTACAATGGATGAAGGAATAAGGGTTGGCAAAATGCTAAGCTTGGGGATGCCCGAGGCACCCCAAGATAATATTCAAGAAGTATCAAGCAACTAAGCTCGGGGATGCCCCTGAGTGGCATCCCCTCTTTCTTCTAATGACCATCGGTATTTTACTTGGAGATATATTTTTATTCATCACATATTATGAGTTTTGCTTGGAGCGTCTTGTATGATATGAGTCTTTGCTTGTTTTGCTTTTTTATTTTAGGCCTTGAATCCTTGTTGGACACACCTTTTTGAGAGAGCCAAAAATTATGCTATGCTTGCTCCTATGCTTCACTTAAATTTTTAAAGCCTTGGAATTGCTCTAGTGCTTCACTTATATCTTTTTGAGCATGGTGTGCTTTGTTATTTTTGAAGAAATGCTCTCATGCTTCACTTAGATTTATTTGGGAGTTAGTAATTTTTTTAAGAAATTCTCTCTTGCTTCACTTAAATTATTTTGAGAGAAACAAATATTATGCTAATGTTCTTCACTTATATTTGTTTGAGATTATTAAAAGCAACATATGAAATTAGTCCCAAAGTAATAGATATCCAAGGAGGATATAATAAAAACTTTCATGAAGATCATTGGACAAAATAAACTTGGTTCTTTGTAATGGTTTTGAGATATGACGATATGATATGTTAGTCTTGTTGATGAGTAATCATGCTTTAGTAAGAATATTAGTGTTAAGGTTTATGATTCCCTATGCAAGCACGAAAGTCAATAGTTGTGCAATGAAATTACATTGTACTTGTGGTGCATTATTCGGTGTTAGTTATGCTTAATGCTCGCTTATGAGATTTTTCATTTCTTGGTTGGACGCTTCTCAATCTTTTTGCTAGCCTTCATTTGCACTAAGTATGATCACTACTTGTGCGTCCAAAACCCTTTAAACCAATTTTGCCATATGAGTCCACTATACCTACCTATATGTGGTATTTCCGTGCCGTTCTCAGCAAATTTGTATGTGCCACCTCTAGTTTTCAAAATAAATTTCTATTTTGTGTGTTTGTACCGCTCGCGAGGCGGTGAGGGGTGGCCAATAGATGTGTTATTCTCATGATGAGTGTTTATTCACTTGTCATTGCACGAGAGTACGACAAAGGTATTAGGGATGCCCAGTCCCAAAATGAAAAATGAATTTACTTTATGTTCTCAAATAATAAATTCCTTGGAAAGTGTTGGTATGGAGGGCACCCGTGGATACAGGTAGCCATGGAAGTGAAAGTATGGTGGAAAAAGGAATACACTTTATTTTATGTTTGGGAACCGTCTATGATATATCTAGCATGGAAAGTGTTGGGAGCTCTAAGTCATTTTTGTTGGTTGGAAAAGTATGCCTCCCAAAATGTTTTTATCTCTCAGTTTTTGCTTTGAGCTCTGGCACGTCTACAAAACCCTACTTCCCTCCGAGAAGGGCCTTCCTTTTACTTTATGCAATTTCTATTTTTTACTTGAGTCTCCATCTTCTCTTATAAAGCACCAACTAAGGGGCACTATGATCATACTTGAGCATTGGGTATAGCTAGTATTCGAGTGTGTTTCATGAATGGAACAATGAAACTTGCTTTAGTGTTGATATTTTGAAAGACATGGTTGCTTGTTGATATGCTTGAGTATTGTAGTCTTCATGTCAAAACTAGACTATTGCTTTGAACCATATAAAAGTCCAAATATCCATGCTACAAAGAAAAGAATATGTGATGAACATGTTAGGCAGCATTCCACATCAAAAATTCTGTTTTTATCATTTACCTACTCAAGGACGAGCAGTAAATTAAGCTTGGGGATGCTGATACGTCTTCAATGTATCTATAATTTTTGATTGTTCCATACTGTTATATTATCATTGTTTGATGTTTTACAATCATTTTATATCATTTATTGGTACTAACCTATTGACATAGTGCCTGGTGTTAGTTCATGTTTTCTGCTTGTTTTTTACATCGCAGGAAATCAATACCAAACGGAGCTCAAACGCAGTGAAACTTTTTGTGGATTTTTTCTGCACCAGAAGACACAAGATGGCCCGAGGAAGTACCAGAGGAGTGCCTCGAGGGGGGCACAACCCACCAGGGCGCGCCTGGGGATCCGGGCGTGCCTAGTTGGGTTGTGCCCACCTCGGTGGCCTCCCGCACTTCCTCTTTGCTCTATAAATACCCCAATATTCTAGAAACCCTAGGGGAGTCGAAGAAAATCAATTCCAGTCGTCGCAAGTTCCAGAACCACCAGATCCAATCTAAACACCATCACAGAGGGGTTCATCATCCTCATTGGTGCCTCTCCGATGATGTGTGAGTAGTTCATTGTAGACCTACAGGTCCGTAGTTAGTAGCTAGATGGCTTCGTCTATCTCGTTTGATTCTCAATACAATGGTCTCTTGGAGATCCATATGATGTAACTCTTTTTGCAGCGTGTTTGTTGGGACCCGATGAACTTTGAGTTTATGATCAGATCTATGTTTTTATCCATTAAAGTTATTTGAGTCTTCTTTGATCTCTTATATGCATGATTGCTTATAGCCTCGTATTTCTTCTCCGATATTTGAGTTTTGTTTGGCCAACTTGATCTATTTATCTTGCAATGGGAAGAGGTGCTTTGTGATGGGTTCAATCTTACGGTGCTTGATCCCAGTGACAGAAGGGGAACCAACACATATGTATCGTTTCTATTAAGGATAACAAGATGGGGTATATTTCTACAAAAAAAGATATTGTCTACATCATGTCATCGTTCTTATTGCATTACTCCGTTTTTCCATGAACTTAATACACTAGATGCATGCTGGATAGCGGTCAATGTGTGGAGTAATAGTAGTACATGCAGGCAGGAGTTGGTCTACTAATCTTGGATGTGATGCCTATATAATGATCATTGCCTGGATATCATCATGAGTATTTGAAGTTCTATCAATTGCCCAATAGTAATTTGTTTATCCACCGTTTGCTATTTTTCTCGAGAGATGCCACTAGTGAAATCTACGGCCCCCAGGTCTCTTCTTTAATACATTTTCCTTCGCGATCTATTTTTATTTGCTTTTATTTTCAGACCTATTAATCCAAAAATACAAAAATACCTTGCTGCAATTTTTAGTAATTTATTTTATCTCGCGTTCCCGCGAGATCTATTTATCCAATCTACTACAAGTTTACCTATCTTTTTACCCATGAGGGATTGACAACCCCTCTCTTACGTCGGGTTGCAAGTATTTGTTGTTTGTGTGCAAGAGCTGTTTACATGGTGTTGCGTGGTTCTCCTACTGGCTTGATAACCTTGGTCTCATCACTGAGGGAAATACCTACCATTGTTGTGCTGCATCATCCCTTCCTCTTTGGGCAAATACCGACGTAGTTCAAGCAAACATCACCAGTCCTTAATCATGAGGCGGTCACAGGCGGGCTTGTAAGGGCGCACGACGTTCATGGTGGCGAGGCACCGGACATGCAGGTAATAATATAAAGCAACTCATGAAAGGGTGAGGCCAGTTCTAATAGATGTGCAAAATGATACATGCTTTAGGGCGGACCCGTACAACTTGAGGATAATGTAGCCCAAGGGGTGCCCTCAACAGAACAAATCAAAAATTCACCTGGCACCGTTGGGGTGGAAGTGTTGAAGTAGCTGGAGATGCGCGCCGCAGAAGTTGCTCCTCATGAGCCAGCAGGCTCCTGAGGCCCAGGGGGCTCCGAAGGTTCTGGTTCCTCCTCCGTCAGGATTGCATGGCGCCTGGCCTCATGAGCCGTGATACGTCTCCAACGTATCTACTTTTCCAAACACTTTTGCCCTTGTTTTGGACTCTAATTTGCATGATTTGAATGAAACTAACCCGGACTGATGTTGTTTTCAGCAGAATTGCCATGGTGTTGTTTATTGTGCAGAAAACAAAAGTTCTCGGAATGACCTGAAAATCCACGAAGATAACTTTTGGAAAATATAAAAAATACTGGCGAAAGAATCAAGGCCAGGGGGCCCACACCCTGTCCACGAGGGTGGGGGGCGCGCCCCCTCCCCCTGGGCGCGCCCCGCTATCTCGTGGGCCCCCTGATGCTCCACCGACCTCAACTCCAACTCTATATATTCCGTTTCACGGAGAAAAAATCAGAGAGAAAGTTTCATCGCGTTTTATGATACGGATCCACCGCCAACCCTAATCTCTCTTGGGAGGGATGATCTGGAGTCCGTTCGGGGCTCCGGAGAGGGGGATTCGTCGCCGTCGTCATCATCAACCATCCTCCATCACCGATTTCATGATGCTCACCGCCGTTCGTGAGTAATTCCATCATAGGCTTGCTGGACGGTGATGGGTTGGATGAGATTTACCATGTAATCAAGTTAGTTTTGTTAGGGTTTGATCCCTAGTATCCACTATGTTCTGAGATTGATGTTGCTATGACTCTGCTATGCTTAATGCTTGTCACTAGGACCCGAGTGCCATGATTTCAGATCTGAGCCTATTATGTTTTCATGAATATATGTGAGTTCTTGATCCTATCTTGCAAGTCTATAGTCACCTATTATGTGTTATGATCCGACAACCCCGAAGTGATAATAATCGGGATACTTCTCGGTGATGACCGTAGTTTGAGGAGTTCATGTATTCACTATGTGCTAATGCTTTGTTTCGGTACTCTATTAAAAGGAGGCCTTAATATCCCTTAGTTTTCATTAGGACCCTGCTGCCATGGGAGGCTAGGACAAAAGATGGCATGCAAGTTCTTTTCCATAAGCACGTATGACTATTTCGGAATACATGCCTACATTACATTGATGAATTGGAGCTAGTTCTGTGTGACCCTATGTTATAGCTATTACATGAGTAATCACATCCAACATAATTATCCATCACTGATCCAATGCCTACGAGCTTTTCACATATTGTGCGTTTCTTATTTACTTTCCGTTGTTACTATTACAATCACTACAAAACTGCTATCTTTACTTTTGCCACTGTTACCGTTACTCCATACTACTTTGCTACTAAATACTTTGCTGCAGATACTAAGTTATCCAGGTGTGGTTGAATTGACAACTCAACTGCTAATACTTGAGAATATTCTTTGGCTCCCCTTGTGTCGAATCAATAAATTTGGGTTGAATACTCTACCCTCGAAAGCTGTTGCAATCCCCTACACTTGTGGGTTATCAAGACTAATTTCTGGCGCTGTTGCCGGGGAGCATAGCTCTATTCTTTGAGTCACTTGGGATTTATATCTGCTGATCAATATGAGGAACTTGAAATACGCAAGAACTAAGATTTTTCCCTCAACTATGAGGGGAAGTAAGGAACTGCCATCTAGCTCTGCACTAGATTCTCCTTCTGTTTTGAGTAAGCTTGCGACACCTAAACCTACTACTGCTATGAATTCTGATATGTCGCATGTTATTGATGATGCCACTTCTGCTATGCATGATACTTATGATGAAACTACTTCTATGCGTGATACTACTGTGCCATTAGGTGAATAACTTGATGAACAACTTGCTAGGGTTAGAGAGAATGAAATTATTGATGATAGTGATGATGAAGGTTCTCCTCCTGATTATGAATTGCATGTTGTTCCTGAGGGTTATGTTATGGATGAAGAAGTTGCTAGAGCTATCTTTTCTTGCAAAGATAGATCACATGATCTTAAGAAGTTATTAGCTAAATGGAAGCAACAATTTCTTAATGCTAGAATGAAACATGACCCCGCTTTTGCTACTTCACCTATCTGTGTTACTGATAAGGACTATGAATTCTCTGTTGATCCCGAAATAATTACTTAGGTTGAATCTAATCCTTTTTATGGCTATGAATCTGAAACTGTTGTGGCACATCTTACCAGGTTGAATGATATAGCCACCCTGTTTACTAATGATGAGAAGTCTCGCTACTATTATATCCTTAAGATATTTCCATTCTCATTAAAGGGTGATGCTAAAACTTGGTTTAATTCTCTTGATCCTTGTTGTGTGCGTAGTCCCCAGGATATGATTTATTACTTCTCTGCTAAATATTTCCCTGCTCATAAGAAACAAGCTGCCTTGCGGGAAATATATAATTTTGTGCAAATCGAAGAAGAGAGTCTCCCACAGGCTTGGGGGAGGCTTCTTCGATTACTTAATGCTTTGCCTGACCATCCTCTTAAGAAAAATGAAATACTTGATATCTTTTATAATGGACTAATCGATGCTTCCAAGGACTACTTGGATAGTTGTGCTGGTTGTGTTTTCAGGGAAAGAACAGTCAACCAAGCTGAATTACTATTGAATAATATGTTGACTAATGAAAATAATTGGAATCTTCCTGAGCCAATTCCTGAGGCAATTCCTGAGCCAATTGAGCCAACTCCCGAGCCTATTCCTAAACCAACTCCGAAGAAGAGGGGAGTTCTATTTCTCAATCCTGAAGATATGCAAGAGGCAAAGAAATCAATAAAAGAAAAGGGTATTAAAGCTAAAGATGTTAAGAATTTACCTCCTATTGAAGAAATACATGGTCTTAATATACCGCCTGTTGAAGAAACACATTGTCTTGATAACCTGACACGGGTAGTAAAGGTAAATTCTCTCTATAGATATGATAAAGTTGAAATTCCGTCTACTAAATTTCATAGCCCATGCTTAGATGAATTTGATGACTTTATGGCTAGGCAAGAAAGTTTTCATGCTTATGTTGGTAGAGAATTAAAGAATAATGCTTTCGAGATAGGACGCTTGAGTGATTATATGGCTAGAGTTAAAGGTGAACTTAAACTCATTAGCAAATATGCTTCTATGGTTACCACTCAAGCAGAGCAAGTACTTAAAGCTCAAAGTGATTTTCTTGATGAATTAAATAATAAACATGATTTTGCTGTTAGAGTGGCTACTAGAACTGGTAGAATGACTCAGGAACCTTTGTATCCTGAAGGCCACCCTAAGAGAATCGAGCAGGATTCCCAGAGAAATAATTTAGAGGTACCTAGTTCTTCTAAAAAGAAGAAAAAGAAAAATGATAGGACTTTACATGCTTCTAGTGAACCTGTTGTAGACACACCTGAGAATCCCAATGATATTTTTATTTCTGATGCTGAAACACAATCAGGTGATGAACATGAACCTGGTGATAATGTTAATGATAATGTTCATGTTGACGCTCAACCTAGCAAAAATAATGATGTAGAGATTGAACCTGCTATTGATCTTGATAACCCACAATCAAAGAATCAACATTATGATAGAAGAGATTTTGTTGCTAGGAAGCACGGTAGAGAAAGAGAACCATGGGTTCAGAAACCCATGCCCTTTCCTCCTAAACCATCCAAGACCAAGGATGATGAGGATTTTAGCGCTTTGCTGAAATGATTAGACCTGTCTTCTTACGTATGCGCTTAACTGATATGCTTAAATTAAATACTTATGCTAAATACATGAAGGATATCATTACAAATAAAAGAAAGATACCGGAAGCTGAAATTTCCACCATGCTTGCTAATTACACTTTTAAGGGTGGAATACCAAAGAAACTTGGAGATCCAGGGGTACCAACTATACCATGCTCCATTAAAAGAAATTATGTTAAAACTGTTTTATGTGATCTTGGAGCCGGTGTTAGTGTTATGCCTCTCTCTTTATATCGTAGACTTGAATTGAATAAGTGGACACCTACTGAAATATCTTTGCAAATGGCCGATAAATCAACTGCTATACCTGTCGGCATTTGTGAGGATGTGCCTGTTGTGGTTGCATATGCCACTATCTTAACGGACTTTGTTATTCTTGATATTCCCGAGGACGATAGTATGTCGATTATCCTTGGTAGACCCTTTTTGAATACTGTAGGTGCTGTTATTGATTGCAACAAAGACAATGTCACTTTTCATGTTAATGGTAATGAGCATACGGTACACTTTCCGAGGAAACAACCTCAAGTCCATAGCATCAATTCTATTGGAAAAATTCCAACTATCATTATTGGAGGTTTTGAATTTCCTCTTCCTACTGTCAAGAAAAAGTATGATATTCTTATTTTTGGGGATGTTCATATCCCCGTTGAGGTAACCTAGTGTTATTCGAAATTTCTCCGGTTCCGTGTTATTCGAAATGAGTTTGTTAACAAGACTTGATCAACCTTGTTAGTGGATTCATTTTGATGATCATGAGATGGATGAAACTAGAAGGCACAACCTTGTGTACCCTTTTTTACTTTCTGTTATTTAGAATAAATAAAGAAAAAATAGTATTATCTGTCTGTTTTCTGAATTATCTGTGCAATAAAAAAATATCCCGAAAATAAAAGTGCTCCAAATGCCGTGCAAATTTAGTATGATTTTTTATGGATTATTTGAGGATTTTAGGCACTGAAAACACTGCAGGGGCAAGCACCTGGCCACGAGGGTGGAGGGCGCACCCACTCCCCCTGGGCGCGTCCCCCTGTCTCGTGGGTCCACAGTGGCCCCCTCCACTTATTCCAGCACCCACACACTCCATCTTCTTCCCAAAAATCCCCATCCAGCTCAAGCACGAGTTCTAGCTCATTTTGCTGCGATTTTCGATCTCCTTGCTCAAAGCTCCATTCAGAAAACTGCTTTGGGAGATTGTTGCTTGGTATGTGACTCCTCCATTGGCTCAATTAGTTTTTGTTCTAGTGCTTTATTCATTGCAAATTTTTGCTGCCTAGGTGACCCTGTTCTTGAGCTTGCATGTCAAATTTATGATGTCCCAAGTAATACTAATGCATGATATAGGCTCTAGGCACTTGTAGGAGTAGTTGCTACCAATCTTGTTTAGTTCTATTCACTTTTATTTTGAAGTTACTAAAAATTTCAGAAATTTTTCAGAGAAAGAAATATGTCCAGGAGAATGTGCCAAGGTGGTTCCTCAACTAAGAGAGGACCTAGGCGTGCTATGCGCGAGCAAGACGATGAACTACCAAGGGAAGCCGAAGTGCGGGCTTGCGAGTGGCCATCAGAAGAGTTTATGGTCAATGCAGGCATTAAGGATGAATTTGACGCATATGTGCATAATGCCAATCTTGAGGACTTCATACAAGATAAGTGTCCTCAATACTACCAATTGACTGATTCATTCGTGACAAGGTTTAAATTTACATCTTTGCGTAATTCTCAGAATGTCCTGTTTGATATTTATGATCAATCTTATACCATGGACCTAGAAGATTTTACTACTGCTTGCAAACTCCCATAGTGGGGCAATGTTCATGAACCCCATAGATCTGAATATAAAGACTTTCTCGCTAGTATTACTGTGGGAGAATCTAGGGATATAGCACAAGCTACCATAGGGAGCATTCACTTTCCTGCTATACATTATTTTGCTCTCTTCATTGGTAGATGCATTAACGGTAAAGATGAATCATGTCACATGTGTGTCCCTGATCTTTGTGTCCTCAAGAATGTTGTGTTAGGTAATAAAGATTACAACTTGGGGGCAATAGTTGCATGTAGGTTGCATAATAATGGTATTTCTGGAGATTTATTTGGAGGGATTTATGTGACTCGTGTTGCTAATTATCTTGGTATATCTCCACGAGAGGAGGATATAGAGTTGCCTCCTGCTTATTTAGATTATGACGCGATGGTCAGGCACCATTTTCTTTTAAGGAATGAACAATTCCTTCAGTATCGACTAATCTTTGACAGACGTCGCCCTGTCCATGTTACTCTCCCTGCTCCTTCCCTTTTTGATTACCAGGAAAAACGAATATATGTTGTTACCAGGGAAGAGGCAGCTGAACACGAGAGGAGAGCAGAGGCAGCTTGCCAACATGTCGCAGCTCAGGAGGCATTGGCCGCTGTATCTTAGTACGACCCCAGTTATAACTTCGGATATCAGCCAGGCTATCCCTGGCATTAGACCAACTTAGGCCAAAAGCCTAAGCTTGGGGGAGTACGTGTTTCTCACTGACATTACATTCATGTTCACACACTATTCTAGTTGTTGGTGCTCATACTCTTTCATTGTATTATCCATGCTAGTTTAATTTCTTTTTCTAGCTTTCTTCTTGTGTGTTTGATAAACCCTAAGAAAAATCAAAAAAATTAGTTAGTTTAATTTCCATGCTTGTAGTAGTAATTAAATGAAAACCCAAAAAGATTTCCCGTTCTTCTTTTACTTGTTGGGAGCTTTCCCGTGTAAATAGTTTTATTTTCTTTTATTCCCTTTGGGGGTTGAGAGTAGAAGACCATAACGAAAATGTTTAGTGGCTCTCATATGCATGATTGTTGATTTAACTTAGAGCCCATATTACTTTGTCTTCTCTCTTGAATTGAATGCTTGCAGATTCCAACTTAGTCCAATGCACGTGCACTATTATTATTATACACACCGTTCGGTCGTGCAAGTGAAAGGCAATAATGACGATATATGATGGACTGATTGAGATGAGAGAAGCTGGTATGAACTCGACCTCTTTTGTTTTTGTAAATATGATGAGTTCATCGTTCCTATTTCAGCCGATTATGAAGTAAACATATTTGCAATGCCATTTAGAGATTATAGTTGCTTATGCCATGCTTAATTAGCTATGAGTTATAATGGTTTACCTTGCGTGCCAACATGCTATTAAAATGATTATGATGTGGTATGATGGGATGGTATCCTCCTTTGAATGAATTGAGTGACTCGACTTGGCACATGTTCACACATGTAGTTGAAACAAATCAACATAGCCTTCACGATATTTATGTTCATGGTGGATTATATCCTACTCATGCTTGTACTTGGTGTAAATTAATTTTAATGCATGTTCATGACTGTTGTCGCTCTCTTAGTTGGTCGCTTCCCAGTCTTTTACTAGCCTTCACCTGTACTAAGCAGGAATACTGCTTGTGCATCCAAACTCCATAAACCCGAAAGTTATTCCATATGAGTCCACCATACCTTCCTATATGCGGTATCTACCTGCCGTTCCAAGTAAATTTGTATGTGCCAAACTCCAAACCTTGAAATGAAATTCTGTTTTGTATGCTCGAGCAGCTCATGTTTCAACTAGGGTTGTCTGTATCTTCCATGCTAGGTGGGTTATTCTCAAGAGGAGTGGACTCCGCTCCTCATTCACGAGAAAATGGCTGGTAACCGGGATGCACAGTCCCATGATCAAAAAGATCAAAGCAGATCAAAATAATTAAACAAACTCCCCCAGGGCTGTTGTTAGTCGGAGGCACTCGTTGTTTCGACCAAGCCATGGATTGATGCTTGTTGGTGGTTGGGGAGTATAAACTTTTGCCATTCTGTTTGGGAACCGCCTATAATGTATGTAGCATGGAAGATATCGCCATCTCATAGTTGTTGCGTTGACAGTGAAAGTATGCCGCTCAAAATGTTATTCATCTCTATTTTAAAATCAAGCTCTGGCACCTCTACAAATCCCTGCTTCCCTCTGCGAAGGGCCTATCTATTTACTTTTATGTTGAGTCATCACCTTCTTGTTAAAAAGCACCCGCTGGAGAGCACGCTGTCATTTGCATGCATTACTATTAGTTTATATTGGGTATGACTTGACTAGATCTCTTTTACCATGAATTACAATGTTTAGTCAGTCCTTGGTCTTTAAAGGTGCTCTGCATTTATGTTTTGCGGTCTCAGAAAGAGCTGGCGAGATACCATTTTGTCATATCATATCATGATTGTTTTGAGAAAGTGTTGTCATCCGAGTTTTATTATTATTGCTCGCTAGTTGATTATGCCATTGATATGAGTATATATGAGACCTAAGTGTTATTGTGAATATCGTTAGTTCATAATCTTTGCTGAAAACTTGAATGCTGGCTTTACATATTTATAACAACAAGAGCAAATAGAGTTTGTAAAAGTTTTTCTTTATCACTTTCAGTTTATCAACTGAACTGCTTGAGGACAAGCAAAGGTTTAAGCTTGGGGGAGTCGATACGCCTCCAACGTATCTACTTTTCCAAACACTTTTGCCCTTGTTTTGGACTCTAATTTGCATGATTTGAATGAAACTAACCCGGACTGACACTGTTTTCAGCAGAACTGCCATGGTGTTGTTTATTGTGCAGAAAACAAAAGTTCTCGGAATGACCTGAAAATCCACGGAGATAACTTTTGGAAAATATAAAAAATACTGGCGAAAGAATCATGGCCAGGGGGCCCACACCCTGTCCACGAGGGTGGGGGCGTGCCCCCTCCCCCTGGGCGCGCCCCCCTGTATCATGGGCCCCCTGATGATCCACCGACCACAACTCCAACTCTATTTTCACGGAGAAAAAAATCAGAGAGAAAGTTTCATCGCATTTTACGATACGGAGCCGCCACCAAGCCCTAATCTCTCTCGGGAGGGCTGATCTGGAGTCCGTTCGGGGCTCCGGAGAGGGGGATTCATCGCTGTCGTCATCATCAACCATCTTCCATCACCAATTTCATGATGCTCATCGCCGTGTGTGAGTAATTCCATTGTAGGCTTGCTGGACGGTGATGGGTTGGATGAGATTTACCATGTAATCAAGTTAGTTTTGTTAGGGTTTGATCCCTAGTATCCACTATGTTCTGAGATTGATGTTGCTATGACTTTGCTATGCTTAATGCTTGTCACTAGGGCCCGAGTGCCATGATTTCAGATCTGAACCTATTATGTTTTCATGAATATATGTGAGTTCTTGATCCTATCTTGCAAGTCTATAGTCACCTATTATGTGTTATGATCCGACAACCCCGAAGTGACAATCGGTGATGACCGTAGTTTGAGGAGTTCATGTATTCACTATGTGCTAATGCTTTGTTCCAGTACTCTATTAAAAGGAGGCCTTAATATCCCTTAGTTTCCATTAGGACCCCACTGCCACGGGAGGGCAGGACAAAAGATGTCATGCAAGTTCTTTTCCATAAGCACGTATGACTATATTCGGAATACATGCCTACATTACATTGATGAATTGGAGCTAGTTCTGTGTCACCCTATATTATAGCTATTACATGAGGAATCGCATCCAACATAATTATCCATCACTGATCCAATGCCTATGAGCTTTTCACATATTGTGCTTTGCTTATTTACTTTTCCGTTGCTACTGTTACAATCACTACAAAACTGCTATCTTTACTTTTGCCACTATTACCATTACTTCCATACTACTTTGCTACTAAATACTTTGCTGCAGATACTAAGTTATCCAGGTGTGGTTGAATTGACAACTCAACTGCTAATACTTGAGAATATTCTTTGGCTCCCCTTGTGTGGAATCAATAAATTTGGGTTGAATACTCTACCCTCGAAAGCTGTTGCGATCCCCTACACTTGTGGGTTATCAAGCCACCGGGACGCCCTGTATGTATCGTTGGAGCGAGGCAGCCGCACCCGGCAGGCCGAACGGCATGCAGACATAGCTGTGGGGGTGGCCTCCACTCTGAACGACGTGAGACAGCCAGAAGAGCTCCTGAGAAGCAACCCTGTTGAGGCCCGGGATGTTGACGCAGATGCGCAGCTTGCCGCTCATGTCCTGGGCGGCAGCTGCACTAAGCAACACAGGTCGACGCTCGCTGCGCATGGCCCATGCCTCTTGAAGCTCCCCGATCGTCTTGATGATGAACTCCTGGGCTCTTGGTGCTTCGTGCCGTGTGCCCTGCTCTTGCAAGCGCGCGTTGAAGCACACGTCCACATGTTGCCCCTGAGAACGGCTTGGTGGGCTGAGTTAGTCGTATGGCACTTGGAGCCTATCAAATGTCTCGATGGAGAGTACATTGAGCCCCACGCCACCATCGACGAGTGTCTTGGTGATGAGGACGTTGCTGATGGTTGGTGAACAGAGCATCGGGAGAGCGCCTGCAGTGGCCGCGCACTTGAGCTGGTCCGAGGAGTCGAAGGTGATGGAGTACTTGGGCACCTGAGTGGACATGACGCCTCGAGCTTGGGGAGGGCCGCGTTCACCTCACGAGCGAACTGCTTGAAGATGCGATGGGAGGTGGGGGCCTGAGCACCACCCAGGATGCTGGCAATAGCACGAGGCTCTTGGAAGCCCCTAGGCCCATCATCCTAGCGGTGGTTGTCGTTCCTTCATGGTGGCAGTGGCAATGGAGGGAAGCCAGCGTTGCCCTAAGGGCGGTCCTCACGAGGCTGGTCCCGCCATGGACCGTTGCGAAGGTAGCCCTGCCAACGGTCCTCACGAGGCTGATCACGCCAGTCTTGATAGGAGTCACGGTTGTCCCAGCAGCCTCCGCCGCGGCCTCCTCTGCGGCCGTAGCCACGGTCGTTGTGCTCAGGGCGGCGGCCAAGGCGTCCATCCCGAATGGCCCTGAGCTCTTGGCAGTCGGTGGTGTTGTGGCTGTGCACATTGTGGAAGACGCAGAAAGGACGGTTGCCCTTGGAAGACTCAGAGTGATCACAACCGTGCTTCATCTCAGGCTCGGCTGCGAGCACTGCCGGGCCCTTGCGCTTCACGTCCTTTGCCTTGGCCTTCTTGTCTTCTAGGTCGGTCCCTGGGAGCTCGAGGAGCAAGAGACGTCCTTCCTCTGCCCCCGCGCACCTGGTCGCCATGTTGAACATCTCCAGAGCTGGGCACATGTCCTCGTGTATGGCGAGCTCCTCCTTCATGTTGACGTCCCGGACGCCATCAGTGAACGCTGAGATGATGGACTCATCCGACACCTTGGGGATCTTGAGGCGAACGTTGGTGAAGCACTGGATGTATTTGTGCAAGGTATCCCCTGGTTGTTGCTTGATGCGCTGTAGGTCGCCCACGGCAGGAGCGCTGTCGCGGGTGCCTTGGAAGTCGGCGATGAAACGCTCCCGCAGCTCGTCCCAGGAGGAGATTGACCCCTCCAAGAGGTTTAGGAGCCACGAGCGCGCACCATCCTTGATAGCCAGTTCGCCATGACTTTCTCGTCTCCACTCGCCGCCTCGATGCTCAGCTCGTAGAGCTGGAGGAACTCGGCTGGGTTAGGGGTGCCGTTGTAGTGCGGAGGCAGACACTACTAGGGAAAACCATATTAGTAGTGCGGGTGGCCGCGCTACTAATAAGGCGCTACAACTAACAAATAGTAGTAGCGTTGTATGTACCAGCGCTACTACTATTGACTATATCAGTAGCGCTTTTCCCACATGCGCTACTAATATGTAGCTGTAGCGCTTTTCTTCACCCGCGCTACTGCTGTATCTTTCAACATTCCCCCTGCTTCCTATTGATATAGAACAGTACCCAATTTTAATAAACTGCAATTTCACATATACCAGATAACAATATCATTAACCACAATACCATATAGTCATACAGTAGTCATACAATACCATTAAGCATTATAGGTACTCTTCCTCACACACATATATGGGTCATACAGGAGCATATATGATAAGTAGTACTAGGTAGTCATACAACATATAGAAGTCTACTAGGGGTAGTCATACAGCCACACACATATGTAGTTCTAGATGATATCGACGACGACCATCATCCTCAAGCCATGGCGGCAGGTGTTCCTGATAGTAATTAGGATGGCCTGTCCAACACGAAGATTCTTGCCGACGAGGAAGTTCTTCCACCCAACCGAGCTGAAGTGTGTGCGACTGTCCGTGTCCACGCCGTACACATAGGTGATGACGGAGCCCCTTGCGGTAAGGCGTATTCCAGCAGAGCCTTCTTCATCAGGCTCGATACCACAACTCACAGATAGGCTCTTTGGCAATTTCTGAATAAGAAAAACATATCAATTAATAAGTAGCCTCACACATACTCTTGTAAATATATTTCTATTTCTACTAAGTATATATTTCTACACTATCAAAAACATCACTACATTTCTACTAAGCTTGAATTCTACTAATAAGTATGGATCGGACAGTAAGCATGTCATTGATCGGACAATAAGAATGTCATTGGACTCTAGACTAATTAAGCATGTCATCAACTAGATTCTACACATCATACCATTAGACTCTACACTAAACATATCATCGGATTCACTAAGCATATCGTTGGACTCTACACTAAGTAAGCATGTAATCGGATTCTACAATAAGTATAACATACCATAACATGCCAATCAACCATGGTACTTGTTAGGCGGGTCACGAATGGCACCCCGACAAAGTCAGCACGTGGCGGAATTATGTCCCATAGGTTGCACACCTCCTCCTTGCTCAGCCTTATTCTTCGAGTATAGATGGCTTCATCAAGTGGGTCCTCATCATCTTCATCCGTGTTGAGATAAATGATGGCCATCTTGGGTCTTTCTGCTCTGAAGGAGAAGCTGATCAACTCACCACTAGTGATACCCATGTGGGAGATGAAACGGTCCCATCCATCCTCCCATCTGTGACATATTTCGTCCTTTCTCGACCTCCATAGTGTAGGGGCCCCCCAGGAGCCTCAAAGGTCACGGTGTCTCCGGTTAGCTTGTTGAATTCCAACCTCACATTGCATGGGACAATCTATGTATACACAATGATATATACACAATGCATTAATGCCAATAACACTAAAAACAAAATAGTCGTTACAAGTTTCATATATTTTGTTACCGCCGCAGGAAGAAAACTCGGTTGGAAGTAGATGCCGAACAACGTGCCAGTCGCAAGGTTGCTGGCGCATCTTGACTTGCACAGTCAACATGGTGGTGGTGGTGTCGCCATTTTCCTAAAGTAATATTAGAAAAGGATTAATGATCCACTTTAGAGGAAAAATCCGGCATGACCTTTGCTAAAAAAGGACATATCGAGCGCCTGAATTTTGTTGGAACGGAAATTAATCAACACTCCGGCAAAACATAGGCCACTTGGAGGTGTAACCTGCAAACATGGTCACTTGGGCAAGCACATATCCTATTTGAGCAACACTAGATATACATGTTTACAGCTACATCATATGAGCAATTCTTGAGCAACACAAAATAAACTAGTTGTACTAAAAAATCTACATCATTATCTATTCAAAATGTTCTATACCTAAAACATCTACATCATCATCCACTATTACTACTTCTTTTACTAAACCCTAAAAATATGCCCTAAGTTCAGAATATAACAAGTACAGAACATTTTTTCAAATTCTACCAACTAAAAACTTCCATTACTAAAATTTCTAATCAAAAGACCTAAAATTTCCTATTCTATTCAAAACACCTAAAATAGGATAAAAAATTATTCTATTACAAAACCTATATTCTACAATGTCTACATTGTAAAATCTAGATTTAAACTACCTACATTCTACAAGAACAGAGAGAAGGGAGGGAGGAGGGGTAGGAAGGAGGGAGGGAGGAGGGGTACGAAGGAGGAAGGGAGGAGTGGAAGGAAGGAGGGAAT